>NC_137193.1:730253-920413 GCF_960531495.2 Zeus faber | reverse complement strand
GTCCCAAAGTTGTTCGTTTAGGGAAATTTTTATAACCATGAGTGCATCGCGGTCGTATGAGTTAATTGTTGATGTTTTTTTGGCGGACATTATGATAAAAAAAGGAAAAAAATACTAAAAAGGTAAGAGAGTAACCGGAGCGCCGGCGCAGGCGACCGCTAGGGGCGGCGCCACTATCGCCAATGTTTAATTATGAACATAAAATTGAATGAAAATCACAATCGACCAAAATCGGAATCAGCAGGTCAGAGCCACGGAGACTCCGTGTTACAGTATTGTGGTACTCAAAATATTTCCCCAATGATGGCAGGTCCGGTTCACTCATCTTTCTGTGTTTGTTTGTCAGCGTTGCCTCCAGAGCTCCAGCAGCTCTCTGTCTGTAAAGAGGAGCTTCCCCCTGAGCAGCAGGAGCGGGGCCCCGGTCTGGGCCAGGAGGGGCCGGGGCCCCCGCACATTAAAGAGGAAGAGGAGGAGTTCCCCGTGAAGACTGAACATGATGAAGAGTGCGCTCAGTGGTCCCAGCTTCATCAGCGCCAAACTGAGAAGAGAGAGGCAGAAGCTGTAGCCAGCACCTCAACTCAACAGATGGAAACACAAGCTGATGGAGAGGACTGGGGAGTGTCAGAAGCAGCCAGTAGCTCAGATCCAGCTGCTGCTTTACAACCAGCTGGTGCTGAGCAGCTCTTCTCTTCACACGCCTCTCAAACTGACACTGAGGACAGTGATGGAGGTCGGGAGGAGACCGCGGATCCTCCGTCCGGTAAGTTTTTATTTTTTATCCTACCAAGCTGTTGACCCGATCAATGTCAACAAGTAGTAACTTCATCAATTGTTGATTCCCCATTAAATAAAATAAGCAAATTTGTATGAGTAGTGTCTTTGAGCAAGACACTAACTCCCTCAGTGTCTGTCCAGCTAAAAACCCAGGTTGCACTCCTCACACAGAGCCATGAAGATTCTGGGAGTGGGGCAACATCCCACCCATCAGGCTCTTTGTATCAGACAGGCACAGAAAATAATTGGAGACCCTCCACATGTCCTCCACTCTAAGTACCAGCTCCTCCCGTCAGGCCCTACTTTTGCTCGGCTCAGTTGGCAAAACAAAGCGGGTTCACGGGTCCCAGCACAGCACGGTGGTACGGAACGACAACAACAGTCGGCCATCTTTCTGCCATGACCTACCTTCTTTGTCATCAGCTCTTTTCTTTCTCTGCCTCTGTTCTTCCAGCGGTGAAGACTCGTGGATTTTCCAGTCCTAAGCACATTAAGAGGAGTTACAGCGAGCTTCACGTCAAACAGCTGAGGAGTGGAGAGATCAGAGCAGAGAGTCTCCTCCCCTCTGCAGCCTCTCAGCCAATAGGAACCTCTGGAACTACCAGGAAACAGAAGAACACACCAAGACATTGTTGTAACCAGTGTGACAAAAGTTTCCTTAATTCGGGCGACCTCAAAAGACATCAACGTATTCATACTGGAGAGAAACTGTACCACTGTGACCAGTGTGGGAAGATGTTTAGTTCAAGTAGTCATCTCAAAATACATCAAAGTATTCATACAGGTGATAAACCATACCACTGTGACCAGTGTGGGAAGATGTTTAATACAAGTAGTAGTCTCAAAAGACATCACCGTCTTCATACTGGTGATAAACCGTACCCCTGTGACGAGTGTGGGAAGATGTTTAATTCAAGTAGTAATCTCAAAATACACGAGCGAGTCCATACTGGGGAGAAGCCGTACCACTGTGACCAGTGTGGGAAGTTGTTTAATACAAGTGGTAATCTCAAAATACATGAGCTTGTCCATACTGGGGAGAAGCCATACAGCTGTGAACAGTGTGGGAAGTTGTTTAATTCGAGTAGTAATCGCAAAAAACACCAGCGCATTCATACTGGAGAGAAACCGTACCACTGCGAACAGTGTGGGAAGTTGTTTAATACAAGTAGTAGTCTCAAAATACATCATCGTAGTCATACTGGAGTTAAACCGTACCCATGCGACCAGTGTGGGAAGATGTGTAATACAAGTAGTGATCTCAAAAGACATCAGCGTAGTCATACTGGGGAGAAACCGTACCCATGTGACCAGTGTGGGAAGATGTTTAGTACAAGTAGTTATCTCAAAAGACATCACCGTCTTCATACAGGTGATAAACCGTACCACTGTAACCAGTGTGGGAAGAGGTTTAATACGAGTGGTAATCTCAAAAGACACCAACGTATTCACACAGGTGATAAATCACTTCCTCATCTTACATGAAGGATATATAAAATTTGGTTTAGAATTGTAGGGGTGGGGGGTAGCATTACTCTCTGCTCTGAGATGCTGGGGGCGTGTCCACATGGCATGAGTTCACGGTCTCCCCGGAGACGCCTTTACTCCAGAGCTTTATTCCAAAAAAAGCGTTTGATCCCAAACCCTGTAACCTGTTAGTATAGGTTATCACCACTGATGCTCCGTTCTGCCGGTCCGACCTGGTGTTTATATTGTGTTAGGGGGAGGGGCCATGCCGAGTATGACCCATCCAACCCCGTCATCGGGTCATGATTTAGCCCCGCCTAAAATAATCCGGACCACAAAAATGGTGAGAAACAGTTTAACAGTCTCCACAACTCAGTCCTACATTGTTCAGTCTTTTCACATATTTTCAGCAATTGCTTTCTCACCTTCATCATGGGTTTAGAAACAAATCACTAAATTCACTTAAAATTGACTTTACAGACTAATTAAAAAATTGTCTTTTATTAGTAAAATGCAGAATGGGATGTTGAAGGTGTTCAGGGCTGATCTAGCGTTATAACTGTGATTTTGACTCATCTTTTTATTTCTATTCTTTGCTTTTATATATAAAAGATTGTTCTTCTTCCATCACTGATTCTCTCAAAATCTACCCTGGTGGCTACTGAACAAGACCCATGAGATCTATCTATATCTATCTGGAAATGGTTAATAGAGCCTTCCGATTGCTAAATGGTCAAAGAAGGCATTTGAAATCAATGGATTGTGTCCCAGGGAACCAATCAGTCTTGTGGGGTGTGAATGAATCACAGTCCTGTTACTGGGGAGTTTATCCTTTTGGATGTGTGTCCCAAGGAACCAATCACAGTCTTGTTACTTGGGATTCTTTCCCTTGTTCCCGGAAATGGAGTTTTGTCACGGTTCCCGGAATTCCTGTGTCATATTTGGGCAGGTTTCTTTGTTTCAACTGTATCTGGCTGGTGTTCTGTCTCGGCCTGTTAAGACAAAATTATTTGATATTTTATTACTTCCCTTAGTTTTGGGTTTATAGCATACCTTTCTTAAAAGGTTTTTTAACACATATACCTTAAATATTGGTGGTTTACTATAACATGTAATCAGTTTCTTGTCATGTGGGGGTTAATAATTGTGACCCACCGCAGACTTTTGGTGTCACTTGTGCAAATCAAGAGAATATTTTTAAAGCTATGACTTGTTAATGACAAGGGTGTGGCAAACTGTGTTTCTGAGATAATCACCTTCAAAGTTTTCCCCACAGCCAGCTCCCACAATGCAAATGTCTTGGAGAACTAACAAAACCGCATGGCTACTTGTCACATTGCCACTTGACACCCTGCTGAATGGGGTCTTGACACCCTGCCGAATTGGGCAATCTCTGCATTGTTCTTGTGTTTTGAGGGAATGTTGAACAGCGTCATCTTTTGTTTAAAAAAAAAAAAAAAAAAAGCTTTTATTTAACGGTAAGAATATACATGTTTTATAAAAGTGGATTTATTTAGAATGCTAAAAGTGCAGACAACAAAACAAAATGTAGAGTCTATCAATAATATGTGTCTCTGTATATCAGTCTCGGTGTGTAATTTAATATATAAATGTGCGTATGCCAAATATCTTCCAAGTTCCCAGAGTTAATATGTGAGCTAACACCAACCCTACCCCAGCTACACCCTGAGAGCCTGTTTGGGGCCTCTTCATTTTCTTTTCGCCCCTAGCCGCATGTCTGTGCAATCACAAGAACAGTCAGCGTGGAAAAAAAACAGATCTCACAGCAAACAGAGCATACACACACTCAAATCTCAAAACATAGAAAACACACAAAAACAACAGCAAAAGCCACTACAACAGCAGAAACAACAGACACAACAGCAAAAAGCTGTTGTCCCTAAATTACGGGTAAAGTTTTCATTCAGACATCGAGAGGGAGATGCTTTTGACTGTCTCTCTGAAAACATACCCTTCCTATGATCCTCTCGCTTTAATCTCACAACAGAAACAACAACGCCAAGATTCAAGAGGTTTATTCATCACATACCATGTACATACTTCCTTACATATATGCAGTGCAACAGACCAGGTGATTATACACAATATGTTCTAGACTGAACACAATAGCTACCTAATTACTACCTGGCTCTTAATTTTGAAATGTTTTTTAGATGGTAGAAGGCTGATTTTGTGATGTGATTGATGGCTCTTAAAATTTAGATCGCCGTCTATGATTACACCCATATTTTTGGCTTTATTCTTGCTCTTCAGGGACAGAGAACTAAGATGAGCTGCAGTTTTCTGTCTTTGAGCCTTTGCACCAAAGATGAGTATTTCTGTTTTGTCTTTGTTCAGTTGTAAAAAGTTCTTTGACATCCATGCATTAATATCATTAATACACTGAGTGAGTGAGTGTCTGGGGAGTAGGTCATCAGGAGATAGCAATATGTACATGTAACCTGGTACTGCAGAAGGAAATTACAACAATATTAACTTGTACCAAAAGATTGAGAAATCATTTCCAGAGCTGATAGCTGTATACTATCTATTTGTTCAATATTAAAGTTTGAACTGAAGTGTATCTTTAGATTGAATTGTACAGTAAAAAAATAAATAAAACGTAACCTTACACAATTTTGCTTTCTAATGTAAACAAAATATATTTCAGTCCTTAATAAACCTCTTTCTCTCACTGTTTGCCAGTAGAGAAGAAGAACTCCATCATGTGAGATCGGGAAGTCATCCTCCATTTTCCATTCCTCCTCATTTTCAGGTAAAAGTTCTACACCCCCCTCTTTTTCAGGTCTTTGGGACGCTCGAGTGACAGATGTGGTGCTCGAGCACCCATCCCCCAACACCTGGTAAATAAACTCAGCGTAATAGGCATCAGCACCCCACTCTGCAACTGGCTCCTGGACTTCCTTACTGATAGACCACAGACAGTAAGAGTTGGCAAAAACTCCTCAGAGACCATCAATGTGAACACTGGAGTCCCCCAAGGATGTGTGTTGTCCCCTCTGCTGTTTAAACTGGTGACGCATGACTGTTGTGCCAGATACAACTTGAACCACTTCATTAAGTTTGCAGATGACACAACAGTTGTGGCCCTCATCAGTGACGACAACGACTCAGCCTACAGAGAGGAGGTTAATCAACTCATCAGCTGGTGTGACAACAATAATCTACATCTCAATGCAAACAAGACAAAATAAATAACTGGACTTCAGAAAGAAACACACACCACACATCCCACTCACCATCAATGGCAGTGCAGTGGAGTCTGTGAAGAGCACCAAGTTGCTGGGGGTGCACATCAGACGACCTGACTTGGTCAATCTCCACCACCTCCCTAGTAAAGAAGGCACAGCAACGCCTCTACTTCCTTCGCCGGATGAGGAGAGCTGACCTCCCCCCTTGTGCCCTCACCACCTTCTACAGGGGAGCTATTGAGAGCGTTCTTATCAGCAGCCTCTCAGCCTTTCTGGTCAGCTGCTCTGCTGCTGACCAGAAAGCCCTACAAAGAGCGGTGAGGACAGCAGAGAAGATCACCAAAACAGCACAACCATCCATCCAGGACCTGTACCCGTCTCGCTGCCGCAAGAGAGCCACTAATATCATCAAGGACCACACCCACCCAGCACACAAACTGTTCACCCTCCTACCTTCTGGCAAGTGGTACCGCAGCATGCGGTGCAATACCACCAGATTCAGGAACAGCTTTTTTCCAAAGGCCATCAGACTACTAAACTCACCAAACACGACATGAACACCACACCCACAAAGACCAACTGACTGCACAATATTTACAAATTTTTACAATAGATATGTATCCCCTTGGTATACATATGTATCCTCTTGCTGCTAGCTTTGTACTGCACCTTATTACCTTAATAACATACCTCATTTGACTTCTTTAGTATATTATGACTATCCTTAGTCTGTTACAAATATTACTTGCACATTTGGAGTATGGGGAAACGCAATTTTGATCCTCTGTGTAATTACGTGTTGCATGGTACGATTGACAATAAAGTACACTTTGAACTTTGAACTGAACTTCATAGCTCGGACACATTTAGGCCAGTAAAACCGAGCTCTAGCTAACTCCAAGGTCCTATCTAAACCCATATGGCCTGTTTCATTCTGGACTCCTTGAAATGCTCTTTCTCTGTGACTAGCACGTATTACTAACTGATAGAAGGATTCACTCTTTAGATTTGTGACTTTGCGGTAGAGAACTCCTTAAATTAACATCAATTTGTGTCTCTCTCTCCATAACTTTCTCCATTGTCCGCTGAAAGTTGGCTGGAGTCTTTGTGAGACCTCGAGGCATTCGTTGGAAGTGCCACGTTCCAAACGGTGTCGTGAGTGCTGTTTTTGGGCGGTCGTCTGGTTCCACCTCAAGTTGGTAATATCTGCTTTTTCTGTCCAAAACAGTAAACCACTGAGACCTGGGCAAAAGAGCAAATGTCTCCTCTATCCTGGGCAAAGGTTAAGCATCTTTTGTTGTCAGGTTATTCAGTTTGCGGTAATCGACAACCATTCTAAGTTCACCATTTTTTTGCGTACAAGCACAATTAGGGAGGCATACAGACTGTTAGATTCCTCAATAATTCCACCGGCCAACAAGTCTTGTAAGTGCCATTTTAAATCCTTAAAATCTGCTGGTGAAACACGTCTTGTGCACTCTTTAAATGGGACATGGGACTCTAGCTCTATGCGATAGGTGACACCTGTGACATCGGCCACATCCAAATCATGTCGTACGAAAGCATGTGATACTTCCTTGTTGATTCTTGTTAACATGTGCTCTTTAAAGTTGGACATGATCGGGCTGTCTCCGAAATCAAGATCAATGCCTTCTACAGGTGTGAAGCTGGGTCATTTACTGTTGAACAACAATAAAGAGTGTGTCAGGATTGTGTATATCCGAAGAGTCTTGATTTATGGGCTTAACCCACTCTACAGGAGAACATTCTGCAATGACAGTCTTAGGAGAAAGAGTGATGTCATGATGAGAGACATTTTTCACCCCTAGCCTGAATTTATGATGATACTCAGGTTTCAGGTCCACTATTTACATTTACATTTAGTCATTTAGCAGACGCTTTTATCCAAAGCGACTTACAATTGTTCAAACACCGACGGACGCAGCCATCAGGAGCAATTAGGGGTTAAGTGTCTTGCTCAAGGACACTACAGCATGCTAGCAGGAGGAGCCTGGGATCGAACCAGCAACCCTTGGATCACTAGACCACCAGCTGTACCTCCTGAGCTACCCCCCCATATTTGATCATAAACAATCAAACCACCTGGAATGGGGACATCATAGGAGCCTTCAATGAGAGCTTTCCACGGGTTGCCTGTTGGTTTGTAGCGACAAATGCCCTTTAACATGTATCTTTCTTCTGGCTTTATTCCAACTGGCATTTTTCTGCTGAGCCTTACATGCATTACTTTCACATTCTCATCTTCAGATTTCGTCTTTTCACAAAAGGTTGAGTATGCCATCGCCCACCTACCCTGAATAGGTAAGTCTTCAAGAATCTTTGATCCACCTTTCTTTTTACAGCCCTGTATCAGCTGCCGGAGTACATTTGTACCAACCAATAAGTGGATCCTTTTATTATATGGTTGATCGGGGCTCACTAGAATTAGAGTGTTAAACCGCTGGCCTGTTCCACACTCCTCTTTGGGAAACTGCACTTGAACTTCTATGTACCCTAAATAAGGCATCTTTTGCCCCGCAGCACCCTCTATATCAAGTATCTCCCCTACAGAACACAGCTTTCTATGACTGAGGTGTCTGGAGGAGAAAGACTGTGACACAATCGTTACTTGTGACCCTGTGTCCATCAATGCATTGCACCGCACTCCATCGAGCCAAGCTGTGCTGTCCCATGGATCTCCCACTAGGCCCTCAGGAATGTTCCAACAGAATTCTCACTCTGTTGGGGCTCAAACATACAGTGGCTTGAGAAGGTGGAACTAGTTTGGTAGAGAGCTCCTGCTTGTTTAAAGGCGGGTGATGAGCTGAGGCTGCTTGTTGTTGGCCCCGTCCACTTTGATATTGCTTGCATAATTTCTGCTGCACTCGCGTAGGGTTAGCTGAGTTGGAGCAGTGTTGCAGAACATGTGATAAATCTCCGCATTTGTAACAAAACTTTCTTAATATTGATCGTTTCTCTACAGAACCCCGGAGTCTCTCACTTCTTACCTGTGCAGAGGTTTCAATAGATACTACTCGCCTTAATTCAGCTTCGAGTTGCATAATTCTTTGCTTCAGCTGTTCTCGGGTACTGGTAACAAGGGTCTTTGTATCCTTGCTGATGGCCACTTAAGGCTCTTCATATGACATATGGGTTTTAGAGTGGACTCTAGGTGCAGTGGCCCCTATGTGTCATCGTTTTCTGATTTCTTTCAGCTGATTGTCTTTGTCGTGCGACCGGATTTTCAACAGGTGTCATGATCTCCGCCTTCTTCTACTTCCCCTCCCTCTCCTTACCTGTCCCATTAGTCCAACTCCATTCACCTGCGCACAGAGCTGTTCCCGATCTGTATTCTAACCCCTATATATGCCTCTCTCACCAGTCACCCATTGCCAGATTGTCTTCGCTGCTTGCACCAGACTCTCCAGCGTTCTCCGGACTGATTCCCTGCTACCGACTCTGCCTCGCTCCGACCACGTGTCCTGCCTGCCACTCCGCCTGTCTTCTGTCTGCATTCCTCGTTATCGAACCTGCCTGTCCCCGACGATTTACATTTACATTTACATTTAGTCATTTAGCAGACGCTTTTATCCAAAGCGACTTACAATTGTTCAAACACCGACGGACGCAGCCATCAGGAGCAATTAGGGGTTAAGTGTCTTGCTCAAGGACACTACAGCATGCTAGCAGGAGGAGCCTGGGATCGAACCAGCAACCTTTAGATCACTAGACCACCAGCTCTACCGCCTGAGCTACCATCCACGATGTATCCTGCCTGCTCCCTGCCTGTCTTCCGTCTGTTCTACAAATAAAAGACATTACCAAATATCTCTGCCTGTCTTTGTGCTGCAATTGGGTCCTAACCACACCCGTTATAGTACAAACTGGCCAACAATGGACCCAACACACAACCCCGAGTTGCTGGCACGCCTGGGAAGGGTGGAGTCACAGCTCCAACACCAGGAGGCTGTCCGAGCCTCCATCTCAGCGGACGTTCGGCTAGCAGCGGCTAGCCAGGAGCAAGGGCTCGCCACGCTAGCTGCCCAGGTCCAGCAGCTCGCCATCGCTCTTGGTCAGTTCATCCCACCGCCTGCTTCCCTGGACCCACCTGCACCGGCCCAGCCTGGGTACTCCCTGGAGCCCCGGGTGGGGGTTCCAGAACGCTACGCCGGAGACGCAGACGGCTGTAGTCCGTTCATTACGAACTGTTCCATCCTCTTCGCTCTGCAGCCCCACACCTTCGCCTCCGAGGAAGCCAGGGTCGCGTTCACCGTAAATCACCTGACGGGCCACGCTCGGCTATGGGGAACGGCCGAGTGGGAACGACGCACACCAGCCTGCTCCTCCTTCCACGCCTTCGCCGCCGAGCTCCGCAAGGTGTTCGGGGTGACATCACGAGGTCCCGATGCTGCTGGTGGTCTCCTGGGTCTCAGTCAAGGGTCCCGCTCCGTTGTCGATTACGCGATCGACTTCCGCACCCAGGTTCGACTGAGCGAGTAGAACCTGGCAGCCCAGATTGACGCGTTCATGATGGGATTAGCAGAGTACGTGAAGGATGAGCTAGTTTCCCACGACCTGCCCACCTCTCTCGATGGCATCATTGAGCTTGCTTCCCGTATCGACCGACGCATCCAGGCCCGCCAGTGAGAGAGGCGTCAGAGGCAAGTGGAGCGCCGCCCAGCAACCCGTCTTCCAGGTTCCTCCGGGCCGCCAGCCCTTCCGGCCTGTCAACCCACGAGTGAGGCCCCTCCCATGCGGGTTGGCCAGTCCAGCCTCACCCCAGAGAAGAAGGAGAGACGCCGGGTGGGGAACCTTTGCCTCTACTGCGGTCTAGGTGGACACTACATTTCCGGGTGTCCGGTAAAAGGGCCGGGCTCGCCAGTGAGGTAGGAGGTCCTGGTGAGCCACACCTCCAAATCCCCCTCCAGCCTACGCCCCCTCTGCCAGGCTCGGCTGCTCCTGCCCCAAGGCTCACATTCCCTCGCCATACTTATTGACTCTGGTTCCGATGTTAACATCATCGACGATAACCTAGCACGTCAGCTGGGTGTTGGTCGAGTTCTCCTGCCTTCTCCGGTACCTGCCACTGCCCTGGATGGCCGCCTCCTGGGGACAGTCACCCATCAGACAGTGCCCATCCGCATGCTCCTGTCCGGCAACCACCACGAGATGATACAGTTCTGCATCCTGCACTCACCTCGTCACCCTCTCCTCCTGGCGTTTCCCTGGCTCCGGCGTCACAACCCACACCTCGACTGGACCACAGGGGCTATTCTGGGATGGAGTCCTGCGTGCCATCAGGTCTGCCTGAAGCAAGCCACCGCACCTCAGCCACCCAACAGTTCCAGCTCCGCACCCGACATGTTGGGGGTCCCCGCCGAGTACCTCGACTTCAGGGAGGTCATCAGCAAGGCCAAGGCGACATCCCTTCCCCCGCACAGGCCGTACGATATTGCCATCGACCTCCAGCCCGGCTCCACCCCCCCCAGAGGCCGCCTGTACTCCCTGTCCGCCCCGGAGAGAGAGGCCATGGACACCTATATTAACGATGCCCTGGCGGCGGGCATCATCCGTCCCTCCTCATCCCCGGCGGGGGCGGGCTTCTTCTTCGTGGAGAAGAAGGACAAGTCGCTTCGCCCCTGTATTGACTATCGCGGTGTCAACGACATTACGGTCAAGAACCGCTATCCCCTGCCCCTCATCTCATCAGCCTTCGAACTCCTGGAGGGGGCCACAGTGTTCACCAAGCTCGACCTACGCAACGCCTACCATCTGGTCCGGGTTCGAGAGGGGGATGAATGGAAGACGGCGTTCAACACTCCCTCCGGTCGCTACGAATATCTGGTGATGGTTATCTCACCAACGATATCTGGTCTCACCAACGCCCCCGCCGTCTTCCAGGCCCTGGTCAATGACGTGCTCAGGGACATGCTCAACAAATTCGTCTTTGTGTACCTCGACGACATCCTGATCTTCTCCCGATCCCAAGCTGAGCACGTCCACCACGTCCAGACGGTCCTGCAGCGCCTCCTGGAGAACTCACTCTTTGTGAAGGCGGAGAAGTGTGAGTTTCACATCCCGTCCGTCTCCTTCCTGGGGTACGTCGTAGGGAGGGGGACCATCCAGATGGACTCCACTAAGGTCTCCGCCGTCACCACCTGACCCGCAAACAACTCCAGCGCTTCCTCGATTTTGCCAACTTCTATCGGAGGTTCATCCAAGGCTACAGCACGGTGGCTGCCCCCCTCACAGCCCTAACTTCCTCCAAGGTGCCGTTTCGGTGGTCCACCGCCGCCAACGACGCCTTCCTGGCCCTGAAGGCACGGTTCACTTCAGCCCCCATTCTGGTATTGCCTGACCCCGAACGGCAGTTCGTGGTTGAAGTGTACGCCTCCGACGTGGGAGTCGGAGCTGTTCTGTCCCAGAGGACCGCCTCCGACCAGAAGCTTCATCCCTGCGCCTTCTTCTCCAGGCGTTTAACACCGGCCAAGAGGAACTACGACATCGGGAATAGGGAGCTTCTCGCCGTCAAACTGACCCTGGAGGAGTGGCGACACTGGCTAGAGGGAACCCAGCTGCCATTCCTGGTGTGGACCGACCACAAGAACCTGGAGTATATCCAGTCCGCCAGGAGATTGAACTCCCGTCAGGCCGTTGGGCGCTCTTCCTAACAAGGTTCAATTTCTCCCTCTCCTATCTGCCGGGGTCACGCAATATCAAACCTGACGCCCTGTCCCGGCAGTTCCAGGAGGAGGAGGATGACGCTGCTTACCCTGACACCATTCTACCGTCCTCCCGTTTAGTTGCCACACTCAACTGGGAGGTGGAAGAGAAGGTCAGAGCCGCCGCCCAGGACCAACCTGGACCCAGCGCATGTCTGCCTGACCGTCTGTTCGTCCTGCCTGACCTCCGGTCCGAGGTTCTCCAGTGGGCCCACAACTCCCGACTCACCTGCCACCCGGGGATCCAGCGGACGAAGGAGGTCATCCAGGGTCGCTTCTGGTGGCCCTCCCTGGGTGAGGACGTCCGAGGGTTCGTCAATGCTTGCCCCACCTGTAACCAGCACAAACCCTCTCTTCTTGCTCCTGCTGGTCTCCTACACCCACTGCCGGTTCCTCATCGCCCCTGGTCTCACATCTCCATGGACTTCGTCACTGGTCTGCCACCGTCTAGCGGCAACACTACCATCCTGACCGTGGTGGACCGGTTTAGCAAGATGGCTCACTTCGTGCCTCTACCGAAGCTCCCGTCGGCCAAGGGCACCGCCAAGCTATTATTGTACCATGTCGTCCGCCTCCATGGCATCCCGGTAGATGTCGTATCCGACCGGGGTCCCCAGTTCGCCTCTTTCTTTTGGAGGGAGTTCTGTGCGCTCCTGGGGGCCACCGTCAGCCTCTCTTCAGGGTACCACCCCCAGTCCAACGGCCAAACAGAGCGGAAGAACCAGGAGATGGAGACGGCCCTTCGCTGCATGACATCACAACACCCGTCGTCCTGGTCCGAGCAGCTTTTGTGGGTGGAATATGCCCACAACACAATGACCAGTTCGGCCACAGGCCTCTCCCCCTTCCAGTGCGCCTACGGCTTCCAACCGCCTCTGTTCCCGGCCCTTGAGAAGGAGGCTTCCTGCCCGTCCGTCCAGGCCTTCATTCGCCACTGCCGCAGGACCTGGACCCGGGCCCGGGCCGCCCTCCTCCGAGCCGCTGGCCGCAACGCCTCTGCCGCCAACCGTCGCCGCTCCCAGGCCCCGGAGTACCAGCCGGGCCAGAAGGTCTGGCTCTCCACCCGGGACCTCCCCCTGAAGGATGACTCTAAGAAGCTGGCTCCTCGGTTCATCGGCCCATTCAAGATCGAGAAGGTCGTCAACCCGGTGGCAGTGCGGCTCAAGCTCCCCAGGTCCATGCGTGTCCATCCCACCTTCCACGTGTCCAAGGTCAAGCCAGTCCGGGAGAGTGCTCTGGTCCCCTTGGCGCCTCCCCCGCCTACCTCCGCGCTTCATTGACAGGGGTCCTGCCTTCTCTGTCCGCCGTCTCCTACGTTCCCGCCGGCGTGGGAGAGGCCTGAAGTACCTGGTGGATTGGGAGGGTTACGGCCCGGAGGAGAGGTCCTGGGTCCCTGCGAGGCACATTCTGGACCACACCCTCATCAGGAGGTTCCATCAGCGCTGTAGGAGCCATGAATTGGTTTGCTATACATTGATTTATTATTATCAGGTTTATTGTATATGAATTTATTATGAATTCTTATGATTATGTTTTGGGTTATATTTGGTCAATGAATGAATTTACTATCACGGGTGTGGGATGAATGATTGACAGGCATATGGGCGTCACTTTAAAAGGCACCAGCTGAACTCCTGCTGAGAATCAGAGTGAGAGGGGGTGTTTGGGGAACCCACACTTTCGTTGACCGCTTTCGTTTGATTTCGTTTATTTGTTTTGATCGCTGTATTATGAGTTAAAGGCACCGTTAATTTAAGTTTCCTAATGTTGATTTAATAAACACCCTTAAACGCATTCGTTGGATTCAGCGCATCAAAATTTTTTTGTTTAGAAGCGCGTCGGACAATAGGCCCCTTATCATCGCCTCTCAGCGGCTTATTTAGTTTGTTTTGGAGTCGCATACAATTGTCAACGAGAATGTACGGTATTATCGACGGCATCAAGGCAACATCAGCAGAAGAAATCAAACACGGATCAAGCGAACAGGAATGAACGAAAGCCGGGCGGCGATACAGACAGAGGAACAGCTGACAACAAACTTTCGTGAGCCCACGGTCAAAGTCATCCTTGAAAGTCAGGTACAATTGTAAGCTGTTTAATGGAAGGAACACTGCATATATAGTCCATTGGGGACAAAGTGAATACCTGATCAAGGGTTGAGTTGACGCTCAGAGAGTTAAAGTTTGCTAGATACTCTGCTGCAGCTATAACAAAGGAATCTCCGCTTGTCTCTTTAACTCCGCTGGTCTCTTTAACTGCGCTGCTGCGCTGATGTGTGAATACCGAAAATGATGATGATTTCTGAATAAGTGTCCTTTCTCTGTGGAATGTGGATGTGTTGTTTAATGGCACAAATAGCCTAAATTGGAAAGGAAAAACGAGTGAAATAAATGCTGAGGAGGTTACAAGTTCTCAAGAAATGGAGCGTGGGAAAAGAGAAATTACACTCACGGCAAAGGCTCAAGCTGACTTGGCAGCATTACAGATCAAACAGAAACTGTTAAAGGACAAACATGCGCTGGAAGCCGAGGAGGAAATGTTGCGAAAAAGGAAAGAGCAACAGCAACTGGATGAGGAGATTGCAGTACAAATGGCCAAATTGTGGCCAAATGTGTTGAAAACGCAAAGTGTCATTAGTGGAAAATCTTCTAAAGCAAAGCATGGGGATGGAATGACTTCTTATGTGGAAAAGGCACAAGGAAAACCACAAACCCTCAGTGCCAATGCAAATTCATTCACACCAAAAATGTCACAAAATCATGCAAACACAGGAACAAAGCCTAAAGACTCTCAGCTCATTCATTCAAAATCACAGCCTCTGACAGCTATGCGCTCGGATCCTAAGTCACGCCCACTTCAGCAAAGCTCTCATGAATATGCACCAATGCAATATGTGTCAAATACAGCAATGCAATACGTTTCCAATGCACCAATGCAATATGTTTCAACTGCCAATACCTACCATGCAAATGTTGATTCTGAATATGCAAATGAGTACCAAAATGACATGCTGGGCATTATGCGGAAACAAAATGAAATCACAACCCTATTGATACAGCAACAATGCATGTCATCATTGCCTAAAAGGGAGGTACCCATCTTTGATGGAGATCCATTAAAATACCATGCTTTTATGAAGGCTTTCGAAAACGGAGTGGAAAACAATACCAAGAATTTCAGTGATTGTTTATATTACCTGGAGCAGCACACAAAAGGTCTTCCTATGGAACTGGTAAGGAGCTGCCAGCAACTGGACCCTGTAAGAGGGTATGCAAAAGCAAAAGCTCTATTGAGAGAACAATTTGGAAATGAGCAAAAAATTGCATCAGCATACATGGACAAGGCCCTGTCATGGCCGCCTATTAAGAATGAAGATGTGAAAGCTCTTCAAGAGTACAGCCTTTTCCTTAAGGGCTGCTCTAACGCCATGGAAGAGGTGGAGTATTTGCATGAGCTGGACATGGCTGCAAACATGCTGACCATCATAAGGAAACTGCCATACAAATACCGCGACAAGTGGAGGAACGTAGCATGCGAGTTACAGGAAAAACAAAAGCGCAGAGCTACATTTATGGATATCACAAGTTTTATTGGGAAACAAGTGAAGATCTTGACTGACCCAATCTTTGGAAACATACAGGATGCTCCACCACTAATCATAACTAAAAGTGGAACAAATATACACCACCACCACGAACGGGAATGAAAGGAACTAGCTTTGCCACTACTGTGAGCCCTGTGAAGTCCACAACTCAGTTTAAAACTAAAGAGAAGGAACATGTTTCAGTAAGGAAAGAATGTCTTTGCTGTGGAGAACGACATGTATTGGATTCGTGCCCCCAGTTGGGTAAAACTCCTCATAAAGAGAAGATTGGCTTCTTGAGAGAAAAGGGGGTATCTTTCGGCTGTTTATGTATTGGACATTTAAGCAAACATTGCCGTAAACGTTTTGCCTGTGGAACATGTGGTCTAAGACATCCTACCGTACTTCACATCACTCCAAGAGAGAAGGACAAAGACTCTGACCAATCTGAGAGAAAACCAGGGATATCAGTGGACAGTATGCTAGTATCAAGTGGCCTTACTGGGGCTGGTGACGATTGTAAACTCCCTATTGTACCAGTGCATGTGAAATCCAAGAAGGGCAGCAAAATTGTCACCACATATGCTTTCTTGGATCCAGGAAGCTCCGCTGTGTTCTGTACCGAAGCTTTAATGCACAAACTTAACCTTACAGGAAGGAAGGTACATATTCTCCTGCGGACAATGGGCCAAGAGAAAGTTGTTCCTAGCTACAGTGTGCCAGGACTGGAAGTGGCCGGATTGAATGAGGAGCACTTCTGTGAACTTCCCAAGGCTTACACACAGGCGTG
Source organism: Zeus faber (assembly GCF_960531495.2). Classification (NCBI taxonomy): domain Eukaryota; kingdom Metazoa; phylum Chordata; class Actinopteri; order Zeiformes; family Zeidae; genus Zeus; species Zeus faber. The sequence continues at coordinate 903,865 of NC_137193.1, read as the reverse complement.
TATGCCTGTTTACAAGGGAAATATCCCGAGACAGAAGGATCTTCAGAGATGGCCTCACTTCAGACATGTTCACCTGCCGGAGATTGACGCTGACATTGGGCTATTGATAGGCACAAACGTTCCAGCAGCCTTAGAGCCATTGCAAGTAATTTGCAGTGTCAATAATGGTCCTTATGCAATCAGGACAATGCTGGGCTGGAACGTCAATGGACCGTGTGAACAGGGTGTCTGTCGCGAACCTGGATGAACTTTGGCAGCAGCAGTTTAAGACAGATTTCCCGGAATGCAGCACGGAGGAACAAACTGCCATGTCAAGGGAGAATCATACATTCATGGAGCTGGTCACAAACTCAGCAAGATTGGTGAATGGCCATTATGAGATCGGCCTGCCATTGAGGAAAAAGGACGTCAGCATGCCTAACAACAAGAGAATTGTGGAGCAGCGTGCTATACACCTGAAGAAGAGGCTTCAAAAGAATTCCTCGTTCCATGCTGAGTATACAGCCTTCATGAACGACCTTGTTGTAAAAGGTTATGCTGAAAAGGTGGCTGAAGAGGATCTGGAGCATAATGATGGTAAGATCTGGTACATCCCACACCATGGTGTTTACCATCCTACCAAAGGGAAACTCAGAGTTGTGTTCGATTGTGGAGCAAGTTTCCAGGGAACATCTCTCAATACTCAACTCCTACAAGGACCAGATCTAACAAGTTCACTAATTGGAGTAGTCACCAGATTCCGGAACGAACCGGTGGTAATCATGGCGGACATTGAAGCCATGTTTCACCAGGTAAGAGTGCCAGCAGAAGATGCTGATCTGTTGAGGTTCGTCTGGTGGCCTGACGGCGATTTAAATCAAGACCCTGTCGACTTCAGGATGATGGTGCATCTCTTCGGGGCAACATCTTCCCCCAGTTGTGCCAACTTTGCCCTCAGGAAATCTGCGGAGGACAATAAGGAACAGTTCAGCCAGGAGGCAGTGGATACGGTCCTTTATTGCTTCTATGTTGACGACTGTCTTGCAGCTGTGGCATCGGAAGCAGAAGCCGTTTCACTCTATCACGAACTTGTCGCCATCTGTGCTAAGGGTGGACTTAAGCTTACAAAATGGATCAGCAACCGGCACAATGTCATGGCTGCAATACCTGAAAGCCACAGAGCTAAGAACATGAAGAGGTTGGACATGGACCAAGACTCACTGTCTGTGGAGAGAGTACTTGGTGTGGAATGGTGTATTCAGTCTGATACTTTCAAGTTCAAAATCCTGATGAAAGACAGACCGCTCACCAGAAGAGGAATTCTCTTAACAGTCCATTCTGTTTACGATCCTCTGGGCATCTTAAGTCCTGTCGTACTGTCTGCAAAGAAGATCATGAGGGATCTGTGCAGAGGAGCACTTGGATGGGATGATGTGGTCCCTGAGACAGTAGCCCAGAAGTGGACAAGTGGCTTGATGAACTTCACCAATTGGAGAAATGTAACATCACAAGATGTCTGAAACCCTTGGATTTTGGAGAAGTAGTCACAGCAAAGCTACATCATTTCTGTGATGCAAGTGAGGAAGGCTATGGAGTAGTGACTTACCTCGTCTCCAAAAATGCACTCTCTCAAGTACACAGTGCCTTTGTCATGGGAAGAGCTCGGGTAGCTCCATTAAAGGTCGTGACCATCCCACGAATGGAGCTCATTGCTGCCACCATGGCAAGTCGCATGGACGTCCTGTGGAGGAAAGAGCTGCACATGGATCTCGACGCTTCTGTATTCTGGACAGACAGCGCTTCAGTGCTCAAATACATCCGAAACGAGACTTCCAGATTCAAAGTCTTCGTTGCCAACAGAGTTTCTGAAATCCTCAAGTCTTCACAACCATCTCAATGGAGATACGTGGAAACTGCAAGCAACCCAGCTGATATTGCCTCCAGGGGTGCAAAAGTGGACGCATTCCTGAAGTATGCAGCATGGTTGTCAGGACCTCACTTTCTTTTGCAACCTGAGAGTGAGTGGCCTGTCAATCCTGACGATTCTCATCAACTTCCATCAGATGACCCGGAGGTCAAGAGAGCGGTTTCCATCAATGCTGTACAGGCTGAACATGTATTACAATTACAATTCTTTGGATTACAATTGCTTGGGGTTTGACTTTTGACCGTTTGACTTTGCGACGAGAGTCTTTACTCTGCAAATGACTTTGCGCGGGAACCTCTGGATTACGAACACTCGTTACAAACACTCATTTTTCGCGACTCAAGAAAGAAGAATTGCATGTTTATGTAAATGTGAAAAAAAGGGAACTTTTGTACATTATTTCATGTGCTCCTATGATGTAATTATTATGTTATAACCTAATAATTAGGGGCTGGCGTGTAGGAGCCATGAATTGGTTTGCTATTAATTGATTTATTATTATCAGGTTTATTGTATATGAATTTATTATGAATTCTTATGATTATGTTTTGGGTTATATTTGGTCAATGAATGAATTTACTATCACGGGTGTGGGATGAATGATTGACAGGCATATGGGCGTCACTTTAAAAGGCACCAGCTGATCTCCTGCTGAGAATCAGATTGAGAGGGGGTGTTTGGGGAACCCACACTTTCGTTGACCGCTTTCGTTTGATTTCGTTTATTTGTTTTGATCGCTGTATTATGAGTTAAAGGCACCGTTAATTTAAGTTTCCTTATGTTGATTTAATAAACACCCTTAAACGCATTCGTTGGATTCAGCGCATCAACATTTGTTTGTTTAGAAGGGCGTCGGACAATAGGCCCCTTATCATCGCCTCACAGCGGCTTATTTAGTTTGTTTTGGAGTCGCATACAAGCGCCATCCTGACCAGCCCTCCAGACCGGGTCAACCCTCCCGACCGCAGACCCCACCACCTCTCTTGTCGGCGTCCTTCAGCGACGTTTCAGAGGCGGAGGATGTCGACCCTGGGGGTCCCTCCTCCGATGAGGACGTGGCCCATTTAGCGGAGGACGAGGAGATGGACGGGGTCACCAACTACTCCGATGAGGATCACGTGGCCTATTTAGCGGAATACGTGGAGATGGACACGGGTCTCCGACGAGTACTGCCTGTCTTTCTGCTGCAATTGGGTCCTAACCACACCCGTTACAACAGGAGCTCAGAAAAGGAAAATATCTTTTTAGTTGGGTCATTAAGGGTCTTATTCGGAGCTATTCTATCGGGGACTGTTTTCCCAAAATAATGACTCTTGGAGGCAGAAGTATAAGCATCAAGACTCAAGTCCTTTCAATGCACATATTCCTGCTGCCAAAAGCTCATAGTTTTTTTAACCGGCACTAAGGGATCAGACTTATCAGTCTCTCGTGTCCCTTTATACAATTTATCTCTGTTATTGGCCCAAATTGTTCTCTATCTGATCTATTTTAATCTCAATATTTCTTACCACTTAACATGAACTAAACTTCACAGTTATTATAAACAGCAATTTTGCACTTCATAATTCCACAACTGCCTTTATCAAAGACAATTTAAAAAACACATCAACACAACGCCTCACCACACAGCTGCAACACACATCCTGACACACACACACACAGACTCTCATACACACAGAGACACAGAGAGTGACACTCCCTCCTTTCTTTCTCTCACTGTTTTTCACCAGCCAAAAACAGTTTCTACACCGCATTGACTTTTGCGATATCCACAGACTAAATTTATACTGTACCAATTCAGTCCTTACCAAGCTTTTCCTTGCTAAGCGGTATCCGTAGAATTCGGTATTGCCCAGACAGACCCTCTCAAAGTGCACTTTCTTTTTCTTTATTTTTTACCCTGTGCTGTCAGCATGCAGGGCATACAACACAGAGTATTTGTTCCATCGCATCCAGGACAGAGTTAGTTGCAAGTGGAATTCAACTCCTCCACCTGCAATGCAACTCTTTATTCATTCATTAATCATCATCATCAACAACTGCTGCAATAACTCCGTCCTGTGGACGAGCTGTAGAACGACAAGAACCACCACCAACCCCCCTCTTAGGAGACTATTAACCACGTTTGGGTCTATAAACAACTGATCACTACTCCAAGAGGGAGAATCACCAATTAAACGTAGAAACAAACAGGCCCTTAACCACCCCCAGCATCCGGGGCACCTGCTGCAGAGAAGCCACGCCGCAGAAGCAAAAGGTCAACAGCCGCCCCCCACACCCCAACCCACACCGACAACGGCAAGCAGGGGCCCTCCGCAGCCCCGCCAGGTGGCTCCAACCTCCAGTGGAGGATTGTAGGGGCTTGGGATGTGCTGCTGTCCGTTTGTCGAAGGGGGGCTTGTACAGAGATCGCTAGTGTCCGTTAGGGGATGCTCCTGGATGAAAGAACTGGGTCCACCTGGATACTCGCACCCCTGCCAGAGAGCGTAGGTGTGCCACTTTGACGCAGATGTGGTAGGCGGCTTTCTTGCTTACTGCCTCAAACTCCCCGAGCTTGGGAGTAGCAAATGTCAGAAGGCTGTCCTGCTGAGAGACCATTAGTAAAAGACGCACATGCTCACACTCATGGTCCCATTGGTCAGACATAGTGCGGTTCTCCATAAAAGCTCTATAGGGCACTGGCAGGGAAGCACAAACTTCATCCACCAACCTGTGCAGCAGCCTGAACGATCTGATGCCCATTGTCTCCATGAGCTGCTCCACTGATGCCTTCAGCAGATGACCCAACTTGACACACCAGGACTGTGCAAGCTGGAGCGCAGGCTGGAGGAGGAAAGAAGCCCAGAGTCCAGCAGTGGGTTCCCAAACAAAGGCTCCTAAAACAGTCACATCTCAGCGCTGCAGCACTGACTGATAGAAGGGAGTCAGCCCTGTTAAGTCCATCTCCTGGGTTCACAGCAGGAACAGCTGCTTGTCTTAAGAGAGGCGCCCCGCCAGCCTCAGCAGCAACTTCGCTGTGTCCAGCCAACTAGGTCCAAAACTGTACAGCAGCCTCTGCGCCGTCTGGAGGCGAAATGCCGTGACCCTGGATGTAATGTCAATGAGGTCTTGACCCCGACTCTTGGACTGGTAGATACAGGGCTGCTGCTCTGATCCAGTGCTGACCAGACGAGAATAAGTTCATGATGGCCCTCTGAATCTCCTCTAGCAGGCCTCTGGGGGGATGCAGAATGGTAAGTCTGTGCCATAAGGTCAAGGCAACCAAGTTATTAGCAACCAGTACCCTCCCCCTGTAGGACAACTGGGGTAGTAGCCATTTTCACCTTGACAGTCTGGCACACACCTTCTCCAACACACCAGCCCAATTCTGCATCTGGTACTGGCCAGAGCCTAAAAACACCCCTGATACCTTCGTTCCTCTCATTTCCCACCTCAGGCCCCGTGGTAAACTGGGTGTTGTTTTCCCAACCCATCTTCCCACCTGCAAGGCCTTGCTTTTTTCCCAGTTTACCTGAGCAGATGAGGCCTTCTGATACAACCCTGGTTGGTAATTAAACATTGACATTGTCTGTGTAAGCAGAGATGACCAGAGGCGGGATCTGTGGTAGCCCCACTAGGGAGAGCCAACTCAGAGCTCAGCCTGTTTCTTAAAATGTTTAGAAAAGTTTCTATAGCAAGGGAGTAGAATTGCCCAGAGATGGGTCAGCTCTGTCTCATCCCTCTCTGTACAGGGAGTGGACGACTCAAACTGCCACCCACCTTGATCATGCAGGATGTTGCTTTGTAAAGGATCTCTACATATTCAAGTAAACCTTCCATAAATCCAAATGCCTTTAAGTTGAAAATAAAAAGCCGTGGTCCACACGATCGAAAGCTTTCTCCTGATCAAGGGATCAAATACCAACATCGATGTTATGGAAATTACACAGGTCAAACAAATACCTAATTAATAACATATTGTCCTTGATAGATCTGCCTGGTACGCAATAAGACTGGTCTTTGAAAATCAACAGCGCTAAAACTCCTTTGAGCCTATTGGCCAGGACTTTTGATAAGAGTTTGCAGTTTTGCCGTCCGTGCGAAGCAGTTCAACGGGTCTCCGGTTTTGGAGCAAAGCCAAGTCTCCTTTCTTGGGTATGAGAGAGAGGGCTGCTCACCGAGAGGAAACTGGTAGGGCACCAGTCCGCACAGACTCAAGCAGCACCTGGTGTAGATCGTCTCCGATCAGCCTCCAGAAATGCTTGTAGAACTCTGGAGGAAAACCATCCATCCAAGGAGCGCGCCCAGATGCCAGCTGGCCCACAGCAGAGGTGAGCTCCTCCATTCCGATGGCAGCGTCCAAGGCATCCCGCTCCCCAACCTCCAGCCAGGCAGCCCCTGCAGAAACTCGGCAGCACATTCTTGATCACAGTACTCCACCCTGTAGAGGGTGGTGTAGAAGGCCACCGCATGTCGCATCATCATCTCTGCCAGCCTGGTGGTCACCCTGCCATCCGGAAGGCAGAGACAGGCCATCTGTCTGGACTGCTGAACAGCCTTCTCCAGGTTGAAGAAATAGGAGCTGGGGGCATCCATATCCCTGATGTTGAGGTAGCGAGCCCTGACCATGGCACCTGTACTCTCTCCTCGAGGAAAGTGCTCAGCTCCTGCCTCTTCTGCTGCAGCCTCCCACTAGCAGGGGCTCTGCCACTAAGGAGGCTTCCCTCAATGTCCCTGATATCCTGCTTTAGTGTGTTTAAAGCCTCCTTAACCCTGCTGGTGCAGTGAGTACAGTGCCGTTGGCAGAAGACACAGATTTGTGCTTCGCCCACCTCCCACCACTGACTCAAGGAGCTAATGTCTCACGGTTTACATTAAAATGCCAATAAGAAGAATGCTTGGTGCCGGGTGCAGAGCATAGCTCCAGAGTGACGAGGTGATGATCTGTGAAACCCACAGGGTCAATGGAATTACTTAGTAGTCTGGAACTAAGTGTGTGTGATGGAAAGCCTGTCCAGCCGAGCTGCACTGACCCTACCGTCTAAAACCTCCACCCATGTGTATTGTCTGTCTGTCGTAAGTTTTGTCCTCCATGTGTCCATGAAGTCATGCTGAGCTGTAAGTTCAGACAGACAGGTGGAACAAACTCTGTGGGGTTCCTCACTGGTCCCATCCAGACTATAGTCCAATGTACAGTTCCAGTCCCCACCCATCACAGTGTAGTCACTCTGATCCCCCCTCTGCAACGTTTTCTTTATTTTTTTTAAAAGCTCCACCCTCTGCGAGCCTAGATTGGGAGCGTAAACATTAATGACACAGAAGGTAGAACCTCCTGCCTCCGCCCTGATCATCTGAGCTCTACCTGCTTCTATGTCGGTGCTGGTCAGAACCTTGATATGTGACCCTTTTGAAAGAGAGAGGGAGAGACTCTTTTCAAAATGGGGGGGGGGGGGGGGTACAAAGTGCTTATAGACACAAACAAAAACATCAAGATGTCAATGTTCAGTAGAGAAGTTCAAGACCCCAAATGAGGCCAAATCACCTGAGCTCAGCACTAGTACGTTGACCAGCCTTTTACCTATGATCAACACCTGGATTCAGGTCAGATCTGTCCAACGTGATACAAGTTTTAGAACTATCTCATCTGCTTTCCCTCATTCTACTCCGCTGATTGTTTCACTGCATTTAAAGGCCTTTACACTTAGAAATGGACCATGTCTGGGTTTGTTGTGAATATTCAGCTGTGGAGTATAATGACTGAAACGACACTCATTACTGGAAGTGTACAGTAGACTTCATGTCACTAGACGTTAACGTCTTATTGTCTGAAGGAAACTGGTTAAACATGGAGTGTTGCTGTGAAATAGCTTTGTTTTCAACTATTTAACAGTTGATCATTTCCCTTTTTCAACTCATTTTAAAGGACTCTGCTTCATAAATGTAAAGTTATTTCCAGTGTTGGCCAGGTCTTGTGTTGATTGTGCGTCCGTGGGTTGTGTTGTAAATATGTTTTTGTGTTTCCCTGTAAAGTCTATGTATTTGTAAATGGTGAAATAATTTGTTCAGTGAGTCACAAAGCTTAACATAGTTATTTTATTTACATTTGATCAAAGTGGTTTCAGTTGAACAAGGTCCTTCATGAAAAGATACATCCATATGTCCCACAACATACATTATGATGTGGCTGAAACGTTGGAAAGAGCACAACATACTTTTGTCTAGGTATGTGACATAAATTCCCCTTTCCATACGTACGCTGGGATGAAGTGACGTCAACTACGGGAGCTCTATCATCCTCCACTGCTGCTTCATTTTCCCTTATGACCATGATATTTACTGCAGCATGGTCACCTTCGTAGCAGCACGGTGGCTGAGCCCCGAGTACTGTCGCCTCACATCAAGGACGTCCTGGCTTTGAGCCCGACTGGTGAAATTTTTATTTTGCTAATTATACCCATATACACAAGGGTTTCCGTTGGTGCTCTGAAATGATTTCATTGAAATATGACTTTTTCTTGCTCCGCCACATGGCTTTTTGGAGAAGCACTATTACATTACATTTAGCAAATGCTTTTATCCAAAGCGACTTACAATTGTTCAAACACCGACGGACGCAGCCATCAGGAGCAATTAGGGGTTAAGTGTCTTGCTCAAGGACACTACAGCATGCTAGCAGGAGGAGCCTGGGATCCAACCAGCAACCTTTACATCACTAGACCACCAGCTCTACCTCCTGAGCTACCGTCCCCAACTATTGATTAGTCGTTTGAGCATGAAGCTGGAAATTGATGGGGTGATAATGAATGTGGTCAGTGCATATGCTCCCCAAGGTGGGTGTGAGATGGAAGAGAAAGAAGAAGAAGAGGAATCTTTCATTGTCATGCAACACTACAACACATGCATACACACACACACACACACACATGCACATGCTTTGGATGGTGGCCGGTGAAATAAGGCCTCTGCATTTAACCCATGCTGGCTTATCCTTCCTCCGGGGGGGCAGCCAGGAGCAGTGGGCAGCATTCGTACGCGCGCCCGGGGACCTGGTACCAAGTGTCCATCGCTGGTTAGACGATGCTGTGTGCATGTCGTGGAGGTCCTTACTGATGGTAGGTGGAGGAAACCCCATGTGAGCACTGGGAGAAAAGGCAAACTCCACACAGAAAGACTCCTATTTGGGAGATAACCCGCTGGAGCACAGTGTAAACAGCGCCCCAGGCGGGAATCGAACACAGGACCTTCTGGTATGTCTTCTGTGCCACAGAAAGATTCAAGATTCAAGATTCAAGATTTTTTATTTGTCACATACATATACATACTTCCATACATATATGCAGTGAAATGTAATGCAACGCACCCGGTGATAGCACACAATATGTCCTAGGAAAAAATTAAAAATAAAATAAAATAAAAAGTAGAAAATTCCTTTCTAATAGACCGACTAACTGACTCCTAAAACGTAATACAGTAAGTGGAATACTTATAGAATAAGATAATAATATAAAGAATAAAATACAATAAAAATAAATTGAAATAAAATGGAATAGATAGAAGGAATATGGCTATGTATATACAGATATGTGCATTAAAGTGGCATGTGAATTAAAGTGGCATGTGAATGTGAATAGAGTGAGGTAGTGTTTGGGACAATACAGCACAGTATACAACAGTACGGCGCAGCAATACGGCATCACGAACAACCCTGAACAGTGACACAGTATGCGGTACAGTATGCTACATACAGTACAGTAGGTAGTGGAGCCTATGTGTATGGCTCAGTGAGGACCCCTGGAGAGGTCAGCGTTGACAGTTCTAATGGCTTGAGGGAAGAAACTCCGTCTCAGTCTCTCTGTTCTCGCTACGTGACTGCGGAGGCGCTTGCCTGACCGCAGCAGCTGAAACAGTCCGTTGTTGGGGTGATGAGGATCCTTCATGATCCTACGGGCTCTGCTACTACACCTCCTGGTGTATAGCTCCTGCAATGGGGGGAGGGTAGTTCCAGTGGTACGTTCAGCTGAACGCACCACCCTCTGCAGGGCCCGCCTGTCCTGGGCAGTACAGTTCCCAAACCAGGCAGTGATGTTGCCTGTCAGGATGCTCTCCACTGCTCCAGAGTAGAAGGACTTGAGGATCCTCACCGAGACCCGGAATTTCCTCAGCTGCCTGAGGTGGTAGAGACGCTGCCTCGGCTTCCTCACCAGAGTGTCTGTGTGAACAGTCCATGTTAAGTCCTCTGTGATGTGGACTCCCAGATATCTGAAGCTGCTCACCCTATCGACAGAAGTCCCATTAATCCACAACGGCGCGTGCGTCCTCGATTGTGATCCACGCCTAAAGTCCACAATCAGCTCCTTGGTTTTGCTGACGTTCAGGTGGAGGCTGTTGTCCTGGCACCAGAGTGACAGGTCAGCCACCTCCTCGCGGTAGGCCTTCTCATCGCAGTCGGTGATCAGGCCCACGACCACGGTGTCGTCAGCAAACTTGATGATGGTGTTGGAGCTGGACCTGGCCACACAGTCATGTGTGTACAGGGAGTACAGTAGGGGGCTGAGGACGCAGCCCTGGGGGGATCCTGTATTCAGGGTGAGGGAGCTTGACATGTACTTCCCCACCTTGACCACCTGGGGGCGGCCTGTGAGGAAGTCCAGGATCCAGGTGCACAGCGGACCATTCAATCCTAGCTCCATCAGCTTGACAGCCAGTCTGGTGGGAACTATGGTGTTGAAAGCTGAACTATAATCAATGAACAGCATCTCACATAGGCCCCCTTCTGGCCATCCAGGTGCGTGAGCGTGGTGTGCAGTACCTGGGAGACCGCGTCATTCGTGGATCTGTTCTGCCGGTACGCGAACTGCAACGGGTCCAAGGTGCGGGGGAGGGAGGCGCAGATGTAATCCTTAATCAGCCTCTCGAAACACTTCATGACCACCGAGGTGAGGGCCACCGGACGGTAGTCATTCAGGCAGGTTGGAGAGGCGATCTTCGGGACAGGAACGACGGTGGACCTCTTGAAACAGGATGGGACCACTGATTCAGCCAGGGAGATGTTGAATATTGTGGTGAACACCGGAGCTAGCTGGTTAGCACAGGTCTTCAGTACTCGTCCAGATATGCCATCTGGGCCCGCAGCTTTCCTGGTGTTCACCCGCATCAAAGCCCTCCTGACCTCGTGCACGGACACTGAGAGTGCGCCCTCATCCCCAGCGGTGTAACTCCAATTAGCCGGCGAGCTAGCGGTGCTGCTGCCAGACTCGAACCGCGCATAAAAGGAGTTCAGTTGGTTGGCCAGGGAGGCGTCCACACTCGTGGCTGGGGAGGAGCTGCTCTTGTAGTTTGTTATTGTTCGCAGCCCCTCCCACAAGCGTCTTGTGTCCCCCCGCTCCATCTGCAGCTCCACGGTCTCTCTGTACGTCCGTGAGACAGACTATTATGTAAATACAGATGAGACATGTGAATAAAGTGAGTATGGAGATATACAGTACAGTATGCAACAGTACAGCACAGATATACAGTAACACTGAACAGAACAGCAATACAGTACAGTATACAGTAACCCAGAACAGTGATACAGTATGCAGTACAGTATGCTACATACAGTACAGTGAGGCAGTCTGAGTGTCTTAGTGCTTTTTGTTTGGACCACTGATGAGGTCGGCATTGACAGTCCTTATGTCTTGAGGAAGAAACTCCATCTCAGTCTCTGTTCTCACTGTGGAGGCTCTTGCTCCACCACAACAGCTGGAACAGTCCGTTGTTGGGGTGGTGGGGATCCTTCGTGATCCTGCAGCTCTGCTCCTACACCTCCTGGTGTAAAAGTCCTGCAGGATGGTTGAACGCAGCACCCTCTGCAGGGCCCGCCTGTCCTGAGCAGTACAGTACAAAGCAGGCAGTGATGTTGCCTGTCAGGATGATCTCCACTGCTCCAGAGTAGAAGGACTTGAGGATCCTCATGAGACCCTGAGTTTCCTCAGCTGCCTGAGGTGGTAAAGACGCTGCCTCGCCTTCCTCACCATAGTGTCTGTTTGTAAAGTCCATGTTAAGTCCTCTGTGATGTGAACTCCCAGGTACTTGAAGGAACTCAGAGTCAGAGAGGGACAGACAGGGACAGGGTCTATTTGAAGCCTTCTATTCATTGTTTAGCATTATTTATTTAACTATTCTTAACTACATTGTATTTTAAGTATTGAAACTAGGAGATCAAGTAACATGAATGGACAACTGTTTGTTTATAGGAAGGCAACATGTGCAACATATTCCACTCTCAAGGAGTCGATTGCCGTTAAACACAAGTGACGCATGATTTGCTTTTTAATCCACGAGGAAAAATCACGTCACATTTTGAAACGGTGTCAATGCAGTTTACTGTGTTCCATCATAGTCTGCGTTCATCAAAGAGCTACATTAAACTACCCATTGCGTGGCAGCAATGCCAGAAATAATAACATATCACTTTCATATTGATGTCAACGTTCACGGTGTTTACACTTCCTTGATGAGGGCAGGATTTTGTTTTCCCCACAGCCACAGGGCTGAGATTATCCTGCGCTGTGGCTCGTGGCTAATTCTGCTATTGAAACCGTGTTGCATGTGGGAGTTAGGCAATAAAGAGGCGGCGGTTCAGTTGGGAGTTGAAGGGCTAATGATCTCGTTGTTTATTTGTTGGCATAACAACAAAGTGAGACCAGAAACAGGAAGACCACGCAAGGATGTTACTCGCTGGGGAATATGGGAAATGTAGTAAACAAGACCACTACCGACGGCAGGGAGAGGATCATATGCAGATGACATGGACACAACCGTGGTGAATCATTATTATGGAGCCTACAAAAACACTGGAGATTAAAAAGATTGACAAGATATTAGACATTTTTTTGTAATCACATTTTAATAGAGATGTATACAACAGTAACGTATAGGATATGTATACAACAGTATACATTAGGCCTATACAGGTATTCTTCACTTAACGATCTACGTGTTTAACGACCGTTTAGACTTAGGACCAGCTCTCTGACCAGTCTGTATTGTACACTGTGTATAATACCAAGTATCTCATCACATCATCCTTTATACACTATATATACACACTAAATATACACTATATATATACTAAAATTATATACACTGTATACATCTCATCTAATCACTGTTCTCAATCTCAGTCTCGTTCCTGCAGTCTGTCAGTATTCACTACGGTAGTGTTCGCAATCACCACGCTCCCTTACCGTGAAATAACACTATATACAGTATATACACTATATGTACTATATACACTGTATATACACTATATCTCTATATGTACCAGCCACGCCCCCTAACCGTGAAATAACATGGGTCCTCGCTTATCACTTTACGACCTGGTCCTAGGAACAGAACTTGGTCGTTAAGTGAGAAGTACCTGTACAACATAAACCTGTTGACCCTGCTGATACATCATCTCCCAAAGGGGATTTTATGATTAAAATTATTAATGTTTATTATTATAATTAATCATTATTATTAATTATTATTAATTATTATTTAAAAATATTATTATAAATAATAATAATAATAATAATAACATCTACCACTGGAGACACATTTCAAGGAAGACTTAAAACACATTTCTAATGAGGTAATGATACTATAGATGGCAGAACAAGATGGAATGTTGGAAAACTACGCTTAGTTTCTGGCCAGAAACACCAACATGTGACCTTCTCCGGTTTCAGCAGGCTCCTTTACAATGTAACCACCTTCCCCACTGCGCTAAACACACGCTCTGAGGTGTACTTAGCACAAATGTAGCACAAATGCAAAGGCATTTAATTGCTACCCTGGCACTCATGGGGAAGTGGCTCTCATTTACTAGCACGAGAACGATAACAGACTGGGAACAACAACATCCCTTCAAGTACGAGCAGGAAGCGATTTATCACCTGTATGAACACGCTGATGTTTTTTGAGATTACTACTCGTATTATATCTCTTCCCACACTGTTCACAGTGGTACAGTTTCTCTCCCGTATGAAAACGCTGGTGTATTTTGAGATAACTACTTGTATTAAATCTCTTCCCGCATTGTTCACAGTGGTACAGTTTCTCTCCGGTATGAATACGCTGATGTCTTTTGAAATAACTACTTGTATTAAATCTCTTCCCGCACTGGTTACAGTGGTACGGTTTCTCTCCAGTATGAATACGTTGATGTATTTTGAGATCACCACTTCTGCTAAACATCTTCCCACAGTGGTGACAACGGTATGGTTTCTCTCCCGTGTGATTACGCTGGTGTATTTTGAGATCACCTCTTCTACTAAACATCTTCCAACACTGGTCACAGTGGTACAGTTTCTCTCCGGTATGAATATGCTGATGTCTTCTGAGATGACTACTTGTACTAAACATCTTCCCACACTGGTCACAGTGGTACTGTTTCTCTCTAGTATGAATATTCTGATGTCTTTCGAAATGGGCAGAGTAAAGGAATCTATTGTCACACTGGTTACAACAATGTCTGGGGGTGTTCTTCTGTTCCCTGGTGGTTCCAGAGGTTCCTATTGGCTGAGAGGCTGCAGAGGGGAGGAGACTCTCTGCTCTGATCGCTCCACTTCTCAGCTGTTTGACGTGAAGCTCGCTGTGACTCCTCTTAATGTGCTTAGGACTGGAAAATCCACGAGTCTTCACCGCTGGAAGAACAGAGGGAGAGAAAGAAAAGAGCTGATGACAAAGAAGGTAGGTCATGGCAGAAAGATGGCCGACTGTTGTTGTCGTGCCGTACCACCGTGCTGTGCTGGGGCCTGTGAACCCGCTTTGTTTTGCCAACTGAGCCAACTGAGCAAAAGTACCTGTGCTGATTTTAGCTCCTAGTTGGCCTCTTATCAAGTGACCAAAGCAGCGCCGGGGGGTGGGGGGGGGGCACAAATCAACAACCTCAAAAGCCAAGGGGAGGAGGTCCCAGTCCCCTCCCGATCCCAAATTCTAATATTCAAAATCCACCTTCCCTTGTGACAGACATCTGTCACAGTGCCAGAAAGCGGAGGTCACTGCGGTGCAACATCCAATCCAAGAGGGGTGTGGTTGGGTGAAGGGAGGTGTGGTATCCGGGGTACCACCTGGGCCCATGGCTGGACAGCACAGCGGTGGCTGTGGCCTGCCCAAGGCCCAAGACAACAGATCAGGTCGGGGGGTTCTTGGGGAAGGCCGGCTTCTACAGACAGTGTGAAGGGGGCGGTGGCAGGCGGCCGGACCGCTCCTCGAGCAGTGGTGGTATGGGGGAGTAGCGGGGGTGTGGCTTTTAATGTGCTGCAGGTGGGGGAGGGAGCGGTGGCTCAGCTGTGAGTAGACAAACTGATTGACGGGGGATTTGAAAACTGCCATGTTGCTCATCTCTGTCTCACAGCCAAGCCGGGTCCTGACATCCCAGACGACAAACCCAACACAACAGTACAAGTAGAGAAGGCCGACTGCTTGGCGCCGCCCCCTGTTGTCGCCTGCTCTAACACTTTGTGTAGATTACTCAGATTTGAGTATTTTTTTTCCTTTTACAACACCATGTCCATAAAAAAACTCACCGGCAGTGATCTCCTACAACCATGATGCACTCATGGATGTAAAAAAAATTCCCTGAAAGAAAAACTTTGGGACATTTTATCCGCTGATCAAGAGTTGCAGGTGGAGATTCTACGCGCCAACATTATCAATGGCATCAATGGAATCAATGGAGTTGCTGTTTCCCTGGTGGGGTAATGGAGGAGGCACCGCAGTTAGCGAGGTGGCATCCAGACCAGGATGAGGACGCAATCTTACCGCCCACCTCTGCCCAGCATCCTCTTGCCAATGTCCAGTCCCTGGAAAATAAGATTGATGACCTTCGAGCGGGAATACTTTCCAACAGGACACGAGAAATTGTTGCGTCCTCTGACTGAAGGAGACACAGCAAAACCCGCTGGTGCCAGACCACACCATATGTCGAGCCGAGTCCTGCTCTGTGTCCTGCGCGAACAGATTGGAAGAGTTGGGAAAATCCAAGGGAGGAGGCGTCTGCCTCATGACCAACAGCCACTGGTGTAACTCCAACAACATCAAGCCTCTCTCCCGCTCTTGCTCGAGGAACCTGCAACAGCTGACCATCTCATGCCGTCCATTCTACCTCCCCCAGGAATTCAGCACGGTCATCATCACAGCCGTTTATATACCAGAGAAAGCGAACACCGACACAGCACTGTTGGACCTGTAGGATGTGTTGTGTGGACTTCAGAACAAACATCCTGACGCAGCTGTGGTGGTGACAGGGGACCTTAACAAGGCAAACCTTAAAAAAGTTGTGCCTAGTGTAGTTTAGTATAGTACAGTGTAGTACAGTACAGTACAGCTCAGTACAGCGTAGTACAGTGTAACGCTACACACCGCACAAGACCGTCTCGCGCTCTGCTTTCGGGAAATCGGACCCCGCCACCATCTCGTTGCTTCCGGTTTACAAGCCTTGCATCATACATGGAAAGGTGGTGACGAGGGACGTTAAGAGGTGGTCGGACCAATCAGAGGCCGCGACAGTGACTGGGACTGGGGCAGGTTCAAATCAAGTTGCAGTGATGTCAGCGAGTTTCATAGTCACGACAGCATCATTTCCACGGCGAAAGTTTGGATGTTTCCGAACCAGAAACCGTGGGTGGATTAATCCATCCATGGCGCTCTGAATGCTCGCACAGCCACTGACGAGGGTCTTGTATCAGGCAACATGAACAACCACAAAGTGCCGTCATACAAACTGTTGGAAACTGTTGATAAAAAACTTGACAAGAATCTGCTACCATCAGGATGCCAGGATGCTGAAGATGAAAGGAGGATGGACATTTCAGCAAGACAATGATCCCAAACACACGGCCAAGGAAACTCTCCACAGGTTTCAGAGAACAGACAGTTGGTGTGGAAGAATGAGAAAAAATCACACCTGAGCAACACCTGCCACAAGTGTCTTCACACAGGAGGCGTCTTGAAGCTGTCATTACTACCTAAGGCTTTTCTACTAAGTATTAAATACATTTCAGCAAGCGTATTCAATACTTTTTCCCTGATTCATTCTAAGTTGTAACACACAACGTAATTTATGGACATATATGTTTTGATTTCTTTGTATGTGTGGATTACTTGTGTTGCTACCGACGTCTGGAGAAACGTTCATGTCAACAGACCCATCAGAAATATATTTACAGAGAAAAATGTTGACGTGTGTGTGTGTGTGTGCGCGCGCGCGCACGCACACACACACACACACACACACACACACACACACACACACACACACACACACACACACACACACACACACACACACACACACACACACACACACACACACACACACACACACACACACACACACACACACACACACACACACACGCGTTACATTTCAGATTAAGTGGATAATCTGCATGACCCCAGATGATTTAAGATCTTCTCTTAACAATAGAAATCAGAGGTAAAGCACTTTCTATACAACAAGGGTTTAATAAACACTCATTGACAAACTATAAGAGGGAGTCTCCCTGTCCCACAGCACAGCAGAGCACACAGATGCGCTCACCAGCATGGCCTGCCCACCATCGCTGAGTCAAAACAGTGTCTTTCTATTTTAGATGTAGCTTATTTATGTTATGTCTGCTTATGGAAGCAAACAGGTGCGTATGAAACGGCATGGAACAAAACTCAAAACTGTGCGTAATGGGGACGCTTTCTCTGTGACTCTCTCCCCGATCGCCCCCTCTCTATGTGTTATGAACAGTCGACCAGTCGTGCTCCATTCCTCCGTGTCCCGTCACCATATGGGTTTAGTTGTTTTATTTGGAGGAACAAGGCACAAAGATCAGGGCACACAGAACCCTGCTCACATTTGTGTCCCGACGATTCACACATTTAAAAATATATTTATGATTCACCTTAAATTATAATTCCCCATTAAATTGATATGGCTGTGACTTTTGTAAGCTTCTGTTTTATTCTGTAATCGTAATGCACACTGAATGACAAAAATAAAAAAAGGAGTCAACTTGAAGGACCTCAGGTCGACGGACATGTTTATGATTCAACTGGTCCACTTTTAGGGGGCAGCCCTAGTAGTGCTCATATCATTTGCTTATTTTATTGAATGAATGGAATCAACAATTGATGAAGTTGTTACTTGTTGACATTCATCGAGTCAACAGCTTGGAAGGATAAAAAATAAAAACTTACCTGACGGAGGATCTGCGGTCTCCTCCCGACCTCCGTCACTGTCCTCAGTGTCAGTTTGAGAGGAGTGTGAAGAGAAGAGCTGCTCAGCACCAGCTGGTTGTAAAGCAGAAGCTGGATCTGAGCTACTGGCTGCTTCTGACACTCCCCAGTCCTCTCCATCAGCTTGTGTTTCCATCTGTTGAGTTGAGGTGCTGGCTACAGCTTCTGCATCTCTCTCCTCCTCAGTTTGGCGCTGATGAAGCTGGGACCACTGAGCGCACTCATCATCATGTTCAGTCTTCACGGGGAACTCCTCCTCTTCCTCTTTAATGTGCGGGGGCCCCGGCTCCTCCTGGCCCAGACCGGGGCCCTGCTCCTGCTGCTCAGGGGGAAGCTCCTCTTTACAGACAGAGAGCTGCTGGAGCTCTGGAGGCAACGCTGACAAACAAACACAGAAAGATGACTGAACCAGACCTGCCATCATTGGGGCAATACTTGGAGTACCAACGGCATGAAAGAAAACCATGTGTAACGGGGAAGCGTTCTCTGCGATTCTCTCCCCGATCACCCCCTCTCCGTGCGTAACGCGCAGAAAACAATATTAAAGGTGTCCACGAGTCGTGCCCGGTTCTCCGTGCCTTCACCAGATGGTTTTAGTTGTTTTATCTAGAGGAACGGGGCACGGCGATCGGGACACACGGATAACCCCGCTCACATTTGTGTCCGGACAATTCACACATATAAAAATACATTTATCATTCCTCTTATTATATAGTGTTCAACTGCTGTGAGAACAGTCTGCAACCTGCTCTGTTTCATACCAGATCATATATAGTAATTATTTCACATAACTGTACATGAATAACATGTCATACATAAACCTTTAATTTCCTTCATGCTTTTAGACCACGTACATAGCACCAAGATGGCGGCCGTTGAGGAAAGACTTTGTTTCCGTGGCTGATAATTCATTTGTAATTGCCATGTGGTAGATGTGACATCAGCTTTTGAAAATGTATACGAAGGGTCCAGACCTGCTCTGCTCAGCTGGACTCCAGGCCTCAGGATGGAAGCCAGCACTCTGTACAGCCTCCGCATCTCCTGCTCCGAGCGCCTCCGTCCGCTCTCCCAGTGCAGCACAGAGCCTTCAAACTCTCTGAAAACGTCTCCTCCTGCCGCTATCACCTTGTCGCTCAGCGCGTCTCTCACTTCTTCTCTCACCTTCACCTTGTCGCACAGGAACAGAAGCTCTCCCACCGCCGCAGAGATTCGCTCTCGTACCGAGAAGGTGACGAGTTGGAGCCGCTCCGCCATTGTTGTTGTCGTCGTGGAGCTTCTGGTCACGTGTCTGTGTCGGAGGCGGCGGGAGAGTGAGCGCTGTGATCTACTTCCGGGTCAAAGAGCCTCCACCCAAGAAAAGGTGTAGAAGCCGAGTTGGAGCAACAAGAAGGAAATAAAAGCAGTGATCAACACTGACCTCAGCTGAGCTGGGCTCAAAGCGCCGCTGTCTGGCTGCGGGACTCCCCGCTCTCCGGTGCCCCCTGCTCGGGCTCCCTCTGCAGGACGGGTCGGGGCTCCGCGGCGGCCTGCTAGCATGCAGCTAATGCTAAGGGAAGCGATATAGCGCTGCTCGTTGCGTGGGAAATGAAATGAAGAAGCCAAAGGATCCACAAGTGAATGGAGCTTTTGTAAAGGTGTGTAAGCGTTTGAAAGCTGGAAGAGATAAAAACAAATAAGTAGGGATGGGAAGCTTGGTTGACTCTGCTGCTGCTGCTGCTGCTTCTTCTTCTGCTTCTTCGCTCGTTGTTCCCGCTGCTGCCACTAGTGGTTGGAACGTGAACACCTAGCCTGGGTGAACGTCGAGACATACTTTAATCATTTATATTGTGTATTTTAATATTTGTGAAATACATGACAGTATAAATATATTCTTGGTACATTTGTTTATGTGTTGTTTTCATATAATTATATTTAGTAAACTATACGTACTTATACTCCAAATACAATGCACAAGGAGCGGAACCACGTGGTCACTGTAGTTTCTGACCAGTGTGGGAAGATGTTTCGTACAAATACTCATCTCAAAAAACATCAACGTATTCACACAGGTGATAAACCGTACCACTGTGAACAGTGTGGGAAGATGTTTAGTTCAAGTAGTTATCTCAAAATACATCAACGTATTCACACAGGTGATAAATCGCTTCCTCATCTTACATGAAGGACGTTGTTGTATCCAAACTGTCCACTCTCAAGTGCTTGGGCCTCCACAACCTCTCCTAGGAATCACATTGTTAGATTAACTAGAAGTAACACTACTACTTCAGAGTAGGGCCCAAGTTAGTTGAGAAGCTTCCTACTCTCATTTTCAGAGGTGGAGGACTTGCAGGTTTACAACAGCCTGCGATACGAAACGAAAGAAAGACTGTCGTCCATGTTGAAAGGCTTTTTGGAATCTTTTTTTTTGTATATATTCTGGTGTAATGTATTGTGTATGTATGCATGTATGTATCCATAGATGCTGCCAACTATGATGTCTACAACTCCAGGGAAATTGAATTGCATTCAGCTAATTGCCTTAATGTGTTTTTTTTGTATTACTTACTACTTCACATTAAGTGTTAAAATACCTGTAAAGTGAAAATAAGTTGTGTTCTGAGTTTGCCACGCCACAGAAAAATGTGTTTTCAACCACCCAGCCAAATTTGAAAGATTCAGAAAAATTTGCCAAGTATGTAAAAAAAAATTTTCTGTATCGTATAAAATAGACTAAATACTCTCTGCTCTGAGATACTGGGGGCGTGTCCTCTTGGCGTGAGTTCAGTCTCCCTGGAGACGCCTTTTACTTTAAGTGTTTATTCCCAAAACAGCGTTTGATCCCAAACTCTGTAAGCTGTTAGTAAAGCTTATCACCACTGATGCTCCGTTTCCCACGGTCCGACCTGATGTTTATATCCTGTTCGCTCTCTGGGATCAACAGTTTAATTTGGGGAGTCAGAGATTATATGGTCAGTTTGGTCACAGGTTGGTACGTGTTGAAGATCAGGCAAACTCTGTGACGGGCGAAGGAGTGGATGTTGTTCCCCCTTTGTACAGTTTATACACAGTAACACTGTGTGCTGATATGTGATCACATAGATTTACAGTGGGGTAAATAATTATTTGATCCCTCAGTGATTTTGTAAGTTTGCCCACTGACAAAGAAATGAACAGTCTATCATTTTAGTGGTAATTTTTGGTAGGTTTATTGTAACGGTGAGAGACAGAATATCAAAAAGAAAATCCAGAAAATCACATTAAATAAAAGATATAAATTATTTTGCATTTCATTGAGTGAAACAAGTATTTGATCCCCTACCAACCATAAAGAATTCTGGCTCCCACAGAGTAGTCCTCTCACTTTAAGAAAGTACTCCTAATCTTAACTCGTTACCCGTATAAAAGACATGTCTCAACTTGTTACCTGTATTAAAGACACCTGTCCACAGAATCAATCAATCAGACTCCAACCTCTCCATCATGGGCAAGACCAAAGAGCTGTCTAAGGACATCAGGGACAAGATTGTAGACCTGCACAAGGCTGGAATGAGCTACAAGACCATTGGCAAGAAGCTGGATGAGAAGGAGACAACTTGGTGTGATTATTCGAAAATGGAAGAAACACAAAATGATCGTCTACCTCGGTCTGGGGCTCCACAAAAGATCTCACCTGGTGGGGTATCAATGATCATGAGAAAGGTGAGGGATCAGCCCAGACCTACACAGGGGAGCTTGTTAATGATCTCAAGGCAGCTGGGACCACAGTCACCAAGAAAACCATTGGTAACACACTACGCCGTAATGGATTAAAATCCTGCGGCGCCCGTAAGGTCCTCCTGCTCAAGAAGGGACATGTCCAGGCCCGTCTGAAGTTTGCCAATGAACACCTGAATGATTCAGAGAATGCTTGGGAGAAGGTGATGTGGTCAGATGAGACCAAAGTCGAGCTCTTTGGTATCAATGTGACTCGCCGTGTTTGGAGGAAGAGGAATTCTGACTACGACCCCGAGAACACCATCCCCACCGTCAAGCATGGAGGTGGAAGCTTTATGCTTTGGGGTGTTCCTCTGCTCAGGGGACAGGTCGACTTCCCCGCATCGAGGGAAAGACGGATGGGGCCATGTACCGTGACATCCTGGGTGACAACCTCCTTCTCTCAGCCAGGACACTAAAAATGGGTCATGGATGGGTCTTCCAGAACGACAATGACCCAAAACATACAGCCAAGGCAACAAAGGAGTGGCTCAACAAGAAGCATACTAAGGTCATGGAGTGGCCTGGCCAGTCTCTGGACCTTAATCATATAGAAAATCTGTGGAGGGAGCTGAAGTTTGGAGTTGCCAAGCGACAGCCTCGAAAAACCTTAAAGATTTGGAGAGGATCTGCAAAGAGGAGTGGTCCAACTTTCCTCCTGAGATGTGTGCAAACCTGGTCGTCAACTACAAGAAACGTCTGACCTCTGTACTTGCCAACAAGGGTTTCTCCACCGACTACTAAGTCATGTTTTGATAGGGGATCAAATACTTATTTCACTCAATGAAATGCAAAATAATTTATATATTTTATTTAATGTGATTTTCTGGATTTTCTTTTTGATATTCTGTCTCTCACTGTTATAATAAACCTTCCAAAAATTACCACTAAAATGATAGACCGTTCATTTCTTTGTCAGTGGGCAAACTTACAAAATCAGTGAGGGATCAAATAATTATTTCCCCCATTGTAGATATATTGTTACACACACAAGTTGATATGGTCATGGTTACATAACACAGCAAAGTAATTAATACAATTCCCATCATTTCCCCTCCGTTTATACTCAAATAAGACAAATATTTTATTAATCCAAGAGTAGCACACAAAACATAATGCATATAAACGAAAATTTTAACAGGATGAATGTATGTACAATATATCAATGTTTCTTAATGCACTATTTCCCTTAAGCGTGTAACCTGGTAACACGTCACTTCCACGGTTTTCAGCGTGCTCGTCATAATGCTAAGGATAATAGGCATTCTTAGGCCATGAAGGTCCCTTGTAGTTCGTAGGCTTCGTCCCCGTCGAGAAGAGGAGTTGTTCCATCAACCACCATTAGTTCTTTCTGGGTTATTGCAGTTTCAATCAGCCTTTGGAAAAGTTCTCTGACACATGGGATGATGCAGCCTCCGAAGACCACTATCACACCTGCAATGACAGCTACAGAGGTTATTATGGACACCATCACCCCCTTCCACTGGCCGAACCATGATTCAAAGAGGCCAGTGAGGGAGGTGTCAATGCCGCAATTCTCTGCCAGTGCCTCAGCTAATGTTGTGAGCCCATGCAATGCCTTGGTCACCGAGCCATCTGGAGCGGTGTTGTTGGGACTGAACGTACAACACATCGACCCAAACATCACCCATACCCCACCCTTCTCAGCTAAGAGCATGTCTAATGCCATTCTGTTCTGCCACACCATTAGACTAGTAGCTGCCGTCTGTTCTGCCAAGCCTTGAACTGCGTTCCTAGTGTGATTTATAAACCTCTGTTGGTTGTAATTGATCCAGTCCACATTGTTATTTATCGTGGACCACCAGAACAGTGCAAATTTAACAGCTGCACCTATTTGATTTCTAGCTTTGAACTCCTCAGGTAACCCTCTGGGAACTCCAATAGCTTCGATGTAAACCTGTGTATCAAGAGATCCATCTGGGGCTACCTCTCTCTTTTGTCGTCCGTTAGCAGAGTGCTGTTGTGCAGCGTGATGTACCGTGTGGGGCTGGATCAAGGTGAAAGGCATTACCAGCTGGACTAAGGCGCATGTCCTTGTCCAGTTGCTTGGTAAGTTAGACCTAAGCCGTCTTCCCCCACACAGCCACCAGAGGTCAGCCCTGTCTTGGCACAGCCTTGTAAAGGGGGAGGCTGGCAACACAGAAGGAAGGTTACCCATAGTGGTGTCAGTAGTTACGTTGATCACTTGGCTACATCCTGATAGTTGTTCCATTCGATGTCCCGGGGTGACAGTAAAGTAAAACTGTTGTAATTGCCGTTAGTCACTTCAAATGGTGGTGGTGTTGGTGTTTGTCACTGGTGGAATAGGTCATGTAAATCAGTACAGTTTGGGATTGGTAGGCATGGTTGCTTTCTCATATAACTTAACCATGCAGGGGAGTCTGTGTTCTGAATTTTCAAAATGTAGTGGAAAGGTTATGTTCCCCATCTGGCAGTAGATCATACATAGCAGTCGTCCTTGGCTTACGACATGGCGGTGAACCTTATCCAATCTAACAATTTGTTTTCATCAGAGTATCCTGTCTCTAATTCCATAGTATCATGTACCTCTTTGACTTTTATGGTCTTAATAAGGTCCTTTTGTGGTACAGGTGTTGCAGCAGGTGTTGCTGTAGTGTTGGTGGTTGGCTTCCGTATCACTATGATTTTAAATGTTCCCCTGTGTCTCGTCCCGTGCTATCTGATGCCAAGTCATAGACCCCCCCCCCCCCCCCCCCCCCCATCGTCAGGTTGTGCTTTTTTAATAGTTATGTACACCGGGTTACAAGCGGCAGGTCCACATGGCATGAGTACATGGCCGCGGACCAAACTAAATCTGTCTTTCTTTATCTGTAAGAGTGTGTTTACTTGTGGGATGATAAGTCCAGTCATAAGGATCTGTGTGCCACCACACCTGTCCCCATGACAGACAATGAGGACCCCCTATACACAGGTACTTTTGATCTGTCAATAACTGATGTGCTAGGAGCTGAGTACAGCTCGCAACTTCGCAAAGGTCTAGTTGGAATGTGGCATCTTCCCCTTCCACCAAATGCACCTCTTTTATCCCTTGGTCCACATGACCAGGTTAAGATAGTTGTTAATAGTAGGAGTATAAACATCTTCAGAGATAACTAGGTACTCAGGGATCTGTTGGTTTCTTCACCAGGTTTAAGACAGCTGTTCAATATAAGGGCAGCTCCCTTTGTAGCCCAGACTTCCTCCTTTGTACAGTTTATCTCTTTACATAGTTCACAGTGTGTCTAATCTGGATCTGGTTGTGGTGTGATTACTCTTTTGCAGTGCGTCAGGTGTATCCAGGTTGGCCTCTCCTTGATTTTCACCACTGTTGGCGTTGTTTGAAGAACTTGGAACGGTCCTTCCCACCTAGGTTGATGACATCTTTTCCTCTGGATCACTTGATGAAGACCCAATCGCCGGGTTGTACCTTTTGCTCGTCCTGTTGCTGTGGGTGTTCTTCAGCGAAGCTGTCAATGACAATACTTTTGTTAGTGATTCTGGTTTCTCCGGAAAAATCTTTTAGTGGTTGATTTTGGTCTGGCTGTCCAAACAACACTTCATATGGTGATAGCCCTCTGACACTGGGTGTCATTCTCATGTTTAATAATACTAATGGAAGGCAATCGACCCAAGTGAATCCTGTTTCTGCCATAGGTTTTTTTTCCCATTTTTTATTTAGCTCTAAATAATTCTGTATTCTGTATTGTCTAATCTATATTTCGCCTTCCAACTAAGAGTGCAGAGCCAGCAACTTCCAGAGTGCAGAGCCACCTTCTCCCAGCAACAGAGTACTCGTGTATGTGTAGTAGTGTATGTAGTAACCCGATACAGTATGCAGTACAGCAAGGCAGTGGGGCCTGTGTGAGTGACTCAGTGCTTTTTGTTTGGACCCCTGGTGAGTTCAGCGTTGACAGTTCTTATAGCTTGCGGAAAGAAACTCTGTCTCAGTCTCTCTGTTCTCAGTGTGTGACTGCAGAGGCGCTTGCCTGCTGGAACAGTCCGTTGTTGGGGTGGTGAGGATCCTTCATGATCCTGCGGGTTCTGCTACTACACCTTCTGGTATATAAGTCCTGCAGGGAGGGGAGGGTAGTTCCAGTTGTACGTTCAGCTGAACACACCACCCTCTGCAGGGCCCGCCTGTCCTGGGCAGTACAGTTCCCAAACCAGGCAGTGATGTTGCCTGTCAGGATGCTCTCCACTGCTCCAGAGTAGAAGGACTTGAGGATCCTCACCGAGACCCTGAATTTCTTTCGCTGCCTCAGGTGGTAAAGACGCTGCCTCGCCTTTCTCACCAGATTGTCTGTATGTAAGTCCATGTTAAATCCTCTGTGATGTGGACTCCCAGGTACTTGAAGCTGCTCACCCTGTCAACAGAAGTCCCATTAATCACCAACGGCACGTGCGTCCTTGGTTGTAATCCCCTCCACAAGTCCACAATCAGCTCCTTAGCTTTGCTGAGGTTCAGGAGGAGGCTGTTGTCCTGGCACCAGAGTGACAGGTCAGCCACCTCCTCACGGTAGGCCTTCTCATCGCAGTCGGTGATCAGGCCACCACCACAACGGTGTCGTCAGCAAACTTGATGATGGTGTTGGAGCTGGACCTGGCCACACAGTCATGTGTGTACAGGGAGTACAGTAGGGGGCTGAGGACGCAGCCCTGTGGGGGATCCTGTGTTCAGGGCGAGGGAGCTAGACATGTGCCTCCCCACCTTGACCGCCTGGCTTAGAGGAAGTCCAGCATCCAGGCACACAGCGGAGTGCTCAGTCCTAGCTCGCGCAGATGCATGAGCGTGGTGTGCAGTACCTGGGAGACCGCGTCATCCATGGATCTGTTCAGCTGGTACGCGAACTGCAGAGGGTCCAAGGTGCGGGGGAGGGAGGCGCAGATATAATCCTTCATCAGCCTCTCGAAACACTTCATGACCACCGAGGTGAGGGCCACCAGACAGTAGACATTCAGGCAGGCTGGAGAGGCGATTTTCGGGACAGGAATGACGGTGGACCTCTTGAAGTAGGACTGCACCACCGAGTCGGTAAGGGAGGCATTGAATAGCCTAGTGAACGACGGGGCTAGCTGGTTAGCACAGGTCTTCAGTACACTGAGAGTGTACGCTCATCCCCAGCGGTGTAACCAATTTGCGGCCGTGCGAGCCCTCAGAGCGCCGCAGATGAATTTATTGACCTAGGGTTTCTGGTTCGGAAATATCCGAGCTTTCACCGTGGGAAGAATACTGTCCACTAACGTAGCTATAAAGCACGTAGCTACTTCCGTAAACTCGCTGACGTCACTGGAACTTGATTGGAACATGTCCCAGTCTTTGTCAGTAAAAGCGTCCTGAAGCGCGACCTCTGATTGGTCCAACCACCGCTTTACGTCCCTCGTCACTACCGTTCCACGCGCGATGCATGACTTGTAATCAGGAAGTAACAAAATAGGGAAATGATCCAATTTCCCGAAAGCAGAGAGTGAGACGGTCTTGTATCCGTTCTCAATTGGTGTGTAGCAGTGGTCCAAAGATACACCTCCCCTGGTGGCACACGTGATGTGTTGATGGAAATTTGGCAGAACTTTTTTAAGGTTTCCCTTGTTAAATTCCCCAGCTACCACCACAGCCGCGTGGGGATGTTTGTTCTGAAATCCACACACACATCTTACAGGTCTTACAGGGCTGTGTCAGTGTCGGCTTGCTCTGTTATATAAACGGCTGTGATGTTGACCGTGCTGAATTCCCGGGGGAGGTAGAATGGCAGCATTAGATGGTCATCTGTTCCAGGTTTCTCGAGCAGGAGCGGGAGAGACTCTTCATGTTGTTGGAGTTACACCAGTGGCTGTTGGTCATGAGGCAGACGCCTCCTCCCTTGTATTTTCCCAACTCTTCCGATCTGTTCGTGCAGGACATGGAGAAGGCCTTGGCTGGACATATGGCGTGGTCTGGCACCAGCGGGTTCAGCCATGTCTCCGTCAGTCTGAGGACGCAACACTTTCTCGTGTCCTGTTGGAAAGTAATCCTCGCCCGAAGGTCATCCATTGTATTTTCCAGGGACTGGATATTGGCGAGAAGGATGCTGGGCAGCAAGGTTGCGTCCTCATTCTGGTTTGGATGCCACCTAGCTTACTGCGGTGCCGTTTAACAGCGGCTCCATTGTTGCTGCTGTTGTTGTTGTTGTTGACAGCGTTGGTGCGTAACATCTCCGGGGCCGCTGGATCCATTGATAAAACGTCCCAAAGTTGATCATTCAGGGAAATTTTCATATCCAAGAGTGTATCGCAGCCATAGGAGAAAGCTACCAATGAGTTTTTGGCGGTCATAGTGATATAAAGCAGGTAAAAATACTAATAGTGAGCATAATTAACTGGAGCGCCTGTTCAGACTGCCGCTTACGGGCGGTGCCACGTCACAATGTTCAGTTTATTCTACACACACACACACACACACAGCAGAAGGGAGAGTCACTCATGTAATGATGATGTCATAGTTTTCCAGACGGTTGATATGATTGTTGAAGCACATAGTATGTTGTGTTTGCACTTGGACTCGTTGATGACATGATGTCATTATATTGACAGGAAGGCGGAGGCAGTTGAAGAACTATTCTGCCATTTATCTCAATTGTGTTTTCTTTCATCCTTCATTGAACGTCATCTCATCAAATGTACCACGTATGAGGACTCAGCAATGATCAGCTTCAGGCGCCTTTCATGAGCTGTGTTTCATATGGGCTGTGTGTGTGTGCATGTACGCACACAACACAACAGACAACAAGAAACATGTTTCTATTCAAATTTAACTGGTAATAAAGACGAAAATAAACAAGCACATTTATTCAATTGATTAAGGAAATAAACATTTTATTATAAAATTTTTAATATAAAATAAACATTTACACTTTCTTCTCATTCTAGAACAAGGAGAAGCTCCCAGCAGCGCTCTTTGACCCGGAAGTAGATCACAGCGCTCACTCTCCCGCCGCCTCCGACACAGACACGTGACCAGAAGCTCCACGACGACAACAACAATGGCGGAGCGGCTCCAACTCGTCACCTTCTCGGTACGAGAGCGAATCTCTGCGGCGGTGGGAGAGCTTCTGTTCCTGTGCGACAAGGTGAAGGTGAGAGACGCGCTGAGCGACAAGGTGATAGCGGCAGGAGGAGACGTTTTCAGAGAGTTTGAAGGCTCTGTGCTGCACTGGGAGAGCGGACGGAGGCGCTCGGAGCAGGAGATGCGGAGGCTGTACAGAGTGCTGGCTTCCATCCTGAGGCCTGGAGTCCAGCTGAGCAGAGCAGGTCTGGACCCTTCGTATACATTTCTCAGTGGCCGCCGTCATGGCCTGTTATACATGTACAGTTGTATGAAATAATTACTATGTATTTTCTGGTATGAAACCGCGAAAAGTTGCAAACTTTTCCTACAGCAGTGGGACACTGCAGCAAGATGGCAGCACTATTGATGTGTATGTATGTGACAAATAATCTCTTGAACTTGAACTTGAACTTGTGGCTAGGCTTGGGCCCTGCCCAAATCATGTGTAACGGGGACACTTTCTCTGCGATTCTCTCCTCGATCACCCCCTCTCCATGCGTTACGCGCATGGAGAGGGGGTGATAACGCCCCCACGCTTTACACATGGTTTTGTTTCATGCCGTTCCACTTGTTTCGTTTCATAAGGAGACGTAAAATAAAATAACCAACATCTAAAATAAAAACACACTTTTTTGGTGCACCAATTGTGGGCACCTTATCGCTGGTGCACGCATCACTAACACATTTTTTTCTTTAAATAAAATGGAGACATAGGTGGCATTTGCACAGGCTGTTCCTTTTCTACCTTTCCAATATGTAATTAACAGGAAGCTGTCTTGAATCAATTTTGAGTGGAAGTAGTTAAGTGGAAATAATTATTATCAACATTTCATGTGTCATATTATTGTAAACTGTGAATAGATTTAAATTAGAATTTTTGGCATGGAGGATTAGGAAACTCGGGCATTTTTTTATTACTTTTTATTGCAATGATTGCAATTTATGTTGGAATGCAAGTTCCATATAAATATAACTGAAAGGTATATTATTATTACATTACATTGTATTTAGCAGACGCTTTTATCCAAAGCGACTTACAATTATTCAAACACCGACGGACACAGCCATCAGGAGCAATTAGGGGTTAAGTGTCTTGCTCAAGGACACTACAGCATGCTAGCAGGAGGAGCCTGGGATCCAACCAGCAACCTTTAGATTACTAGACCACCAGCTCTACCACCTGAGCTACCATCCCCTATATAGTTGTACTTAAAGTGAAAGCGACTTTCATATGAAGTTTAAAATGGACATTTCCATTGAATTATACTAAAACTTTGTGACAGTCCCATTTTATTGGAAATCTGTGACCGTTTCATGTTCTATTATTGTTACATAGTGAACAATAATAAACACAGTGTCCAAATCAGCAATTTTACTATTGTGGTAACTGAAAGTTGCTGCGGTAGTCAGTATGAAGAAGAATCTTTAATGTTCATGCTTTTTTGGATGGTGCTGGTGAAATGAGGCCTCTGCATTGACCATCCTGGCTTGTCCTTTCTCCGGTGGGGCAGCCAGGAGCAGTGGGCAGCATTTGTCGACGCCCGGGGACCTGGTACCAGGTGTCCATCACCGGTGACGTGTGCATGTTTTTGGTGGGGGTCCTTACTGATGTTTAGTGGAGGAAACCCTAACCCTAACCCATGTGAGCCCGGGAAGAACATGCAAACTCCACACACAAAGGCTCCTATTTGGGAGATAACCCACCAGAGCACAGTGCAAACAGCACCCCAGGCGGGAATCAAACCCGGGACCTTCTTGCTGTGAGGCAGCAGTGCAATGCACTGCGCCACCAAATTAAGAATTAAGAGAAATGATTTCTCTGATCAGAGATTTGAATTCGAATGATCATAAGACAATGAAAATGTTGTTAATAGTCAATGTTTTATTATGAACATAAAATGAAATGAAAATCACAATCGACCAAAATCGGAATCAGCAGGTCAGAGCCACGTAGACTCCGTGTTACACTATTGTGGTACTCAAAATATTTCCCCAATGATGGCAGGTCCGGTTCACTCATCTTTCTGTGTTTGTTTGTCAGCGTTGCCTCAGGAGCTCCAGCAGCTCTCTGTCTGTAAAGAGGAGCTTCCCCCTGAGCAGCAGGAGCGGGGCCCCGGTCTGGGCCAGGAGGAGCCGCACATTAAATTACATTACATTACATTACATTACATATAGCAGACGCTTTTATCCAAAGCGACTTACAATTGTTCAATCACCGACGGACGCAGCCATCAGGAGCAATTAGGGGTTAAGTGTCTTGCTCAAGGACACTACAGCATGCTAGCAGGAGGAGCCTGGGATCGAACCAGCAACCTTTAGATCACTAGACCACCAGCTCTACCGCCTGAGCTACCATCCCCAAAGAGGAAGAGGAAGAGGAGGAGTTCCCCGTGAAGACTGAACATGATGAAGAGTGCGCTCAGTGGTCCCAGCTTCATCAGCGCCAAACTGAGGAGAAGAGAGAGGTAGAAGCTGTAGCCAGCACCTCAACTCAACAGATGGAAACACAAGCTGATGGAGAGGACTGGGGAGTGTCAGAAGCAGCCAGTAGCTCAGATCCAGCTGCTGCTTTACAACCAGCTGGTGCTGAGCAGCTCTTCTCTTCACACTCCTCTCAAACTGACACTGAGGACAGTGATGGAGGTCGGGAGGAGACCGCGGAACCTCCGTCAGGTAAGTTTTTATTTTTTATCCTACCAAGCTGTTGACCCGATCAATGTCAACAAGTAGTAACTTCATCAATTGTTGATTCCCCATTAAATAAAATAAGCAAATTTGTACGAGTAGTGTCTTTGAGCAAGACACTAACTCCCTCAGTGTCTGTCCAGCTAAAAACCCAGGTTACACTCCTCACACAGAGCCATGAAGATTCTGGGAGTGGGGCAACATCCCACCCATCGGGCTCTTTGTATCAGACAGGCACAGAAAATAATTGGAGACCCTCCACATGTCCTCCACTCTGAGTACCAGCTCCTCCCGTCAGGCCCTACTTTTGCTCGGCTCAGTTGGCAAAACAAAGCGGGTTCACGGGTCCCAGCACAGCACGGTGGTACGGCACGACAACAACAGTCGGCCATCTTTCTGCCATGACCTACCTTCTTTGTCATCAGCTCTTTTCTTTCTCTCCCTCTGTTCTTCCAGCGGTGAAGACTCGTGGATTTTCCAGTCCTAAGCACATTAAGAGGAGTCACAGCGAGCTTCACGTCAAACAGCTGAGGAGTGGAGAGATCAGAGCAGAGAGTCTCCTCCCCTCTGCAGCCTCTCAGCCAATAGGAACCTCTGGAACCACCAGAGAACAGAAGAACACACCGAGACATTGTTGTAACCAGTGTGACAAAAGATTCCTTAACTCGGGCGACCTCAAAAGACATCAACGTATTCATACTGGAGAGAAACTGTACCACTGTGACCAGTGTGGGAAGTATGGGAGAAATTTACTAGTACATTTAAAAGAAATATGTTCATTATATTCTACCATTAAATAAGAAAGAACATTCGTTATCTTGCCCATATGCTATATGAATGAAGTAAGTGTGTGTGAGACAGGGGTCAGCAAAGACATGAATAAGTGCTTTGTTGACTGTGGGCCATGTGACATGGGAAGGTGTGTGAATGCAAACATCCCCTCATAAAATGTGGCCTGGACTAGTGTCGGGAGGTTTGTTGTTGTAACTGATGTCAAAGAATGCAGACAAATGGCTTCTTTGCACTATTGACCGTATAGGAGGAAGGAAGGGATCCTAATTGAGTAAACAGATGTACTTTCTCTACCAACAGAAAGAGGTTAAAAGGAGGAGTCCATGAGCGGCTCGGGAGTTCTTTGCCAAACCAACTCAGATTCTGTTGTCACTTCTTGCAAGTGATAATAAAGTCTTATATCTTCAGACCTCGACTCTCTCAAACTTCTCTTCTTCAGTTTAATTGTTAGATGCAGTTTTTTCCACAACAGAAGATGTTTAGTTCAAGTAGTCATCTCAAAATACATCAAAGTATTCATACAGGTGATAAACCATACCACTGTGACCAGTGTGGGAAGATGTTTAATACAAGTAGTAGTCTCAAAAGACATCACCGTCTTCATACTGGTGATAAACCGTACCCCTGTGACGAGTGTGGGAAGATGTTTAATTCAAGTAGTAATCTCAAAATACACGAGCGAGTCCATACTGGGGAGAAGCCGTACCACTGTGACCAGTGTGGGAAGTTATTTAATACAAGTAGTAGTCTCAAAATACATCATCGTAGTCATACTGGAGTTAAACCGTACCCATGCGACCAGTGTGGGAAGATGTGTAATACAAGTAGTGATCTCAAAAGACATCAGCGTCTTCATACAGGTGATAAACCGTACTACTGTAACCAGTGTGGGAAGAGGTTTAATACGAGTGGTAATCTCAAAAGACACCAACGTATTCACACAGGTGATAAATCACTTCCTCATCTTACATGAAGGATATATAAAATTTGGTTTAGAATTGTAGGGGTGGGGGGTAGCATTACTCTCTGCTCTGAGATGCTGGGGGCGTGTCCACATGGCATGAGTTCACGGTCTCCCCGGAGACGCCTTTACTCCAGAGCTTTATTCCAAAAAAAGCGTTTGATCCCAAACCCTGTAACCTGTTAGTATAGGTTATCACCACTGATGCTCCGTTCTGCCGGTCCGACCTGGTGTTTATATTGTGTTAGGGGGAGGGGCCATGCCGAGTATGACCCATCCAACCCCGTCATCGGGTCATGATTTAGCCCCGCCTAAAATAATCCGGACCACAAAAATGGTGAGAAACAGTTTAACAGTCTCCACAACTCAGTCCTACATTGTTCAGTCTTTTCACATATTTTCAGCAATTGCTTTCTCACCTTCATCATGGGTTTAGAAACAAATCACTAAATTCACTTAAAACTGACTTTACAGACTAATTAAAAAAGTGTCTTTTATTAGTAAAATGCAGAATGGGATGTTGAAGGTGTTCAGGGCTGATCTAGCGTTATAACTGTGATTTTGACTCATCTTTTTATTTCTATTCTTTGCTTTTATATATAAAAGATTGTTCTTCTTCCATCACTGATTCTCTCAAAATCTACCCTGGGGGCTACTGAACAAATCCCATGAGATCTATCTATATCTATCTGGAAATGGTTAATGGAGCCTTCCGAGAGCGATAGTGGCGCCGCCCCTAGCGGTCGCCTGCGCCGGCGCTCCGGTTTCTTTCTTACTCTTTAGTATTTTTTTCCTTTTTTTATCACAATGTTCGCCAGAAAAACATCAACAATTAACTCATACGGCCGCGATGCACTCATGGATATAAAAATTTCCCTAAACGAACAACTTTGGGACTTTTTATCCGTGGGAGCAGAGTGGCCGGCGGAAATCCTACGCGGGAACACTCGCAACAACAACTACAACAACAAAAATGGAGTCGCTGTTCCACGAGCCGGCCCACGGAGGAAGCACCGTGGTAAACGAGGCGGCATTCGGGTCAGAATGAGGACGCAACCTTACCGTCCACCTCTGCCAAGCATCCTTCTTGCGAACGTCCAGTCCCTGGAGAACAAGATGGATGAACTTCGAGCGAGGATTCAATTCCAGCGTGACACGAGGAACTGTTGCGTCCTCTGCCTGACGGAAACATGGCTGAACCCACTGGTGCCGGATGAAGCCATACGTCCAGCCGAGGCCTTCTCCGTGTTCCGCGGCGACAGAACGGCAGAGTCGGGGAAATCCAAAGGTGGAGGCGTCTGCCTAATGGTAAACAACCGCTGGTGTAACGCCAACAACACCAAATTCCTCTCCCACTCCTGCTCGCCGAACCTGGAACAGCTGACCATACTATGCCGTCCATTTTATCTCCCCCGGGAATTCAGCACGGTCATCATTACAGCCGTTTATATCCCACCGCAAGCGGACACCGACGCAGCTCTGTCGGTTCTGTACGATGTGTTGTGCGGATTTCAGAACAGACATCCCGACGCGGCTGTGGTGGTGACTGGGGACTTTAACAGGGCCAACCTGAAAAAAGTTCTGCCGAATTTCCACCAACACATCACGTGTGCCACCAGGGGAGACAGAACTCTGGACCATTGTTACACACCTTACAAGAACGGATACAAGCCCGTGTCGCTTCCTGCTTTCGGGAAATCAGATCACGCCGCGATCTCGCTGCTTCCTGTTTACAGGCCTCTGATCGCGCGGGATCTGGTGATGACGAGGGAAGTGAAGCGGTGGACGGACCAATCAGAGGCTGCGCTTCAGGACGCTCTGACTGACGTAGACTGGGACATGTTCCGAGCGAGTTCAAGTGACGTCAGCGAGTTTACGGAGGTTGTAGTGAGTTTTGTGGCTACGCTCGCGGATGAAATCGTTCCCACGGTGAAAGTTCGGATATTTCCAAACCAGAAACCATGGGTTGATAAATCCATCCGCTGCGCTCTGAATGCGCGCACGGCCGCTTACAACGACGGACTTGTATCTGGCAACATGGACAATTACAAAGCGGCGTCGTACAATCTGCGGAGGGCGGTGAGGGATGCCAAACGGACGTACAGAGACACCGTGGAGCTGCAGATGGAGCGGGGGGACACCAGACGCTTGTGGCAGGGGCTGCGAACAATAACAAACTACAAGAGCAGCTCCTCCCCAGCCACGAGTGCGGACGCCTCCCTGGCCAACCAACTGAACTCCTTTTATGCGCGGTTCAAGTCTGGCAGCAGCACCGCTAGCTCGCCGGCTAATTGGAGTTACACCGCTGGGGATGAGCGCGCACTCTCAGTGTCCGTGCACGAGGTCAGGAGGGCTTTGATGCGGGTGAACACCAGGAAAGCTGCGGGCCCAGATGGCATATCTGGACGAGTACTGAAGACCTGTGCTAACCAGCTAGCTCCGGTGTTCACCACAATATTCAACATCTCCCTGGCTGAATCAGTGGTCCCATCCTGCTTCAAGAGGTCCACCGTCGTTCCTGTCCCGAAGATGGCCTCTCCAACCTGCCTGAATGACTACCGTCCGGTGGCCCTCACCTCGGTGGTCATGAAGTGTTTCGAGAGGCTGATTAAGGATTACATCTGCGCCTCCCTCCCCCGCACCTTGGACCCGTTGCAGTTCGCGTACCGGCAGAACAGATCCACGGATGACGCGGTCTCTCAGGTACTGCACACCACGCTCACGCACCTGGATGGCCAGAAGTGGGCCTATGTGAGAATGCTGTTCATTGATTATAGTTCAGCTTTCAACACCATCGTCCCCACCAGACTGGCTGTCAAGTTGTTGGAGCTAGGATTGAATGGTCCGCTGTGCACCTGGATCCTGGACTTCCTCACAGGCCGCCCCCAGGTGGTCAAGGTGGGGAAGTACATGTCAAGCTCCCTCACCCTGAATACAGGATCCCCCCAGGGCTGCGTCCTCAGCCCCCTACTGTACTCCCTGTACACACATGACTGTGTGGCCAGGTCCAGCTCCAACACCATCATCAAGTTTGCTGACGACACCGTGGTCGTGGGCCTGATCACCGACTGCGATGAGAAGGCCTACCGCGAGGAGGTGGCTGACCTGTCACTCTGGTGCCAGGACAACAGCCTCCACCTGAACGTCAGCAAAACCAAGGAGCTGATTGTGGACTTTAGGCGTGGATCACAATCGAGGACGCACGCGCCGTTGTGGATTAATGGGACTTCTGTCGATAGGGTGAGCAGCTTCAGATATCTGGGAGTCCACATCACAGAGGACTTAACATGGACTGTACACACAGACACTCTGGTGAGAAAGGCGAGGCAGCGTC
This sequence comes from Zeus faber, assembly GCF_960531495.2. Taxonomy (NCBI): domain Eukaryota; kingdom Metazoa; phylum Chordata; class Actinopteri; order Zeiformes; family Zeidae; genus Zeus; species Zeus faber. The sequence goes on along the minus strand of NC_137193.1, from coordinate 867,117 downwards.
TCTACCACCTCAGGCAGCTGAGGAAATTCCGGGTCTCGGTGAGGATCCTCAAGTCCTTCTACTCTGGAGCAGTGGAGAGCATCCTGACAGGCAACATCACTGCCTGGTTTGGGAACTGTACTGCCCAGGACAGGCGGGCCCTGCAGAGGGTGGTGCGTTCAGCTGAACGTACCACTGGAACTACCCTCCCCCCCTTGCAGGAGTTATACACCAGGAGGTGTAGTAGCAGAGCCCGTAGGATCATGAAGGATCCTCATCACCCCAACAACGGACTGTTTCAGCTGCTGCGGTCAGGCAAGCGCCTCCGCAGTCACGCAGCGAGAACAGAGAGACTGAGACGGAGTTTCTTCCCTCAAGCCATCAGAACTGTCAATGCTGACCTCACCAGGGGTCCTAACTGAGCCATGCACTAGGCTCCACTACCTACTGTACTGTATGTAGCATACTGTACCGCATACTGTATCACTGTTCAGGGTTGTTCGTGATGCCGTATTGCTGCGCCGTACTGTTGTATACTGTGCTGTATTATCCCAAACACTACCTCACACTATTCACATTCACATGCCACTTTAATTCACATGCCACTTTAAATGCACATATCTGTATATACATAGGCATATTCCTTCTATCTATTCCATTTTATTTCAATTTATTTTTTATTGTATTTTATTCTATATATTTTTTATCTTATTCTATAAGTATTCCACTTACTGTATTACGTTTTAGGAGTCAGTTAGTCGGTCTATTAGAAAGTAATTTTCTACTTTTTATTTTATTTTATTTTAGTACTTTTTCCTAGGACTTCTTGTGTGCTATCACCGGGTGCGTTGCATTACATTTCACTGCATATATGTATGGAAGTATGTATATGTATGTGACAAATAAAAATCTTGAATCTTGAATCTTGAATCTTGAATTGCTAAATGGTCAAAGAAGGCATTATTTTATTACTTCCCTTAGTTTTGGGTTTATAGCATACCTTTCTTAAAAGGTTTTTTAACACATATACCTTAAATATTGGTGGTTTACTATAACATGTAATCAGTTTCTTGTCATGTGGGGGTTAATAATTGTGACCCACCGCAGACTTTAGGGACATTTGGTGTCACTTGTGCAAATCAAGAGAATATTTTTAAAGCTATGACTTGTTAATGACAAGGGTGTGGCAAACTGTGTTTCTGAGATAATCACCTTCAAAGTTTTCCCCACAGCCAGCTCCCACAATGCAAATGTCTTGGAGAACTAACAAAACCGCATGGCTACTTGTCACATTGCCACTTGACACCCTGCCGAATTGGGCAATCTCTGCATTGTTCTTGTGTTTTGAGGGAATGTTGAACAGCATCATCTTTTGTTTAAAAAAAAAAAAAAAAAAGGCTTTTATTTAACGGTAAGAATATACATGTTTTATAAAAGTGGATTTATTTAGAATGCTAAAAGTGCAGACAACAAAACAAAATGTAGAGTCTATCATTAATATGTGTCTCTGTATATCAGTCTCGGTGTGTAATTTAATATATAAATGTGCGTATGCCAAATATCTTCAAAGTTCCCAGAGTTAATATGTGAGCTAACACCAACCCTACCCCAGCTACACCCTGAGAGCCTGTTTGGGGCCTCTTCATTTTCTTTTCGCCCCTAGCCGCATGTCTGTGCAATCACAAGAACAGTCAGCGTGGAAAAAAAACAGATCTCACAGCAAACAGAGCATACACACACTCAAATCTCAAAACATAGAAAACACACAAAAACAACAGCAAAAGCCACTACAACAGCAGAAACAACAGACACAACAGCAAAAAGCTGTTGTCCCTAAATTACGGGTAAAGTTTTCATTCAGACATCGAGAGGGAGATGCTTTTGACTGTCTCTCTGAAAACATACCCTTCCTATGATCCTCTCGCTTTAATCTCACAACAGAAACAACAACGCCAAGATTCAAGAGGTTTATTCATCACATACCATGTACATACTTCCTTACACATATGCAGTGCAACAGACCAGGTGATTATACACAATATGTTCTAGACTGAACACAATAGCTACCTAATTACTACCTGGCTCTTAATTTTGAAATGTTTTTTAGATGGTAGAAGGCTGATTTTGTGATGTGATTGATGGCTCTTAAAATTTAGATCGCCGTCTATGATTACACCCAGATTTTTGGCTTTATTCTTGCTCTCCAGGGACAGAGAACTAAGATGAGCTGCAGTTTTCTGTCTTTGAGCCATTGCACCAAAGATGAGTATTTCTGTTTTGTCTTTGTTCAGTTGTAAAAAGTTCTTTGACATCCATGCATTAATATCATTAATACACTGAGTGAGGGAGTGTCTGGGGAGTAGGTCATCAGGAGATAGCAATATGTACATGTAACCTGGTACTGCAGAAGAAAATTACAACAATATTAACTTGTACCAAAAGATTGAGAAATCATTTCCAGAGCTGATAGCTGTATACTATCTATTTGTTCAATATCAAAGTTTGAACTGAAGTGTATGTTTTGATTGAATTGTACAGTAAAAAAAAAATAAAACTTAAACTTACACAATTTTGCTTTCTAATGTAAACAAAATATATTTCAGTCCTTAATAAACCTCTTTCTCTCACTGTTTGCCAGTAGAGAAGAAGAACTCCATCATGTGAGATCGGGAAGTCGTCCTCCATTTTCCATTCCTCCTCATTTTCAGGTAAAAGTTCTACACCCCCCTCTTTTTCAGGTCTTTGGGACGCTCGAGTGACAGATGTGGTGCTCGAGCACCCATCCCCCAACACCTGGTAAATAAACTCAGCGTAATAGGCATCAGCACCCGACTCTGCAATTGGCTACTGGACTTCCTTACTGATAGACCACAGACAGTAAGAGTTGGCAAAAACTCCTCAGAGACCATCACTGTGAACACTGGAGTCCCCCAAGGATGTGTGTTGTCCCCTCTGCTGTTCACACTAGTGACACATGACTGTTGTGCCAGATACAACTTGAACCACTTCATTAAGTTTGCAGATGACACAACAGTTGTGGGCCTCATCAGTGACGACAACGACTCAGCCTACAGAGAGGAGGTTAATCAACTCATCAGCTGGTGTGACAACAATAATCTACATCTCAATGCAAACAAGACAAAATAAATAACTGTGGACTTCAGAAAGAAACACACACCACACATCCCACTCACCATCAATGGCAGTGCAGTGGAGTCTGTGAAGAGCACCAAGTTCCTGGGGGTGCACATCACAGACGACCTGACATGGTCAATCAACACCACCTCCCTAGTAAAGAAGGCACAGCAACGCCTCTACTTCCTTCGCCGGATGAGGAGAGCTGACCTCCCCCCTTGTGCCCTCACCACCTTCTACAGGGGAGCTATTGAGAGCATTCTTACCAGCAGCCTCCCAGTCTGGTATGGCAGCTGCTCTGCTGCTGACCAGAAAGCCCTACAAAGAGTGGTGAGGACAGCAGAGAAGATCACCAAAACAGCAAAACCGTCCATCCAGGACCTGTACCCGTCTCGCTGCCGCAAGAGAGCCACTAATATCATCAAGGACCACACCCACCCAGCACACAAACTGTTCAGCCTCCTACCTTCTGGCAAGTGGTACCGCAGCATGCGGTGCAATACCACCAGATTCAGGAACAGCTTTTTTCCAAAGTTCATCAGACTACTAAACTCACCAAACACGACATGAACACAACACCCACAAAGACCAACTGACTGCACAATATTTACAAATTTTTACAATACATATGTATCCCCTTTGGATACATATGTATCCTCTTGCTGCTAGCTTTGTACTGCACCTTATTACCTTAATAACATGCCTCATTTGACTTCTTGAGTATATTATGACTATCCTTAGTCTTGTTGTGTTGTTGTGTCTATTGTTGTTGTCTTTTTGCACTTTCATGTTATATGTTGTGTGTTACAAATATTACTTGCACATTTGGAGTATGGGGAAACGCAATTTTGATCCTCTGTATAAATACGTGTTGCATGGTACGATTGACAATAAAGTACACTTTGAACTTTCAACTTTCAACAACTTCATAGTTCGAACACATTTAGGCCAGTAAAACCGAGCTCTAGCTAACTCCAAGGTCCTATCTAAACCCATATGGCCTGTTTCATTCTGGACTCCTTGAAATGCTCTTTCTCTGTGACTAGCTGGTATTACTAACTGATAGAAGGATTCACTCTTTAGATTTGTGACTTTGCGGTAGAGAACTCCTTAAATTAACATCAATTTGTGTCTCTCTCTCCATAACTTTCTCCATTGTCCGCTGAAAGTTGGCTGGAGTCTTTGTGAGACCTTGAGGCATTCGTCGGAACTGCCACGTTCCAAACGGTGTCGTGAGTGCTGTTTTTGGGCGGTCGTCTGGTTCCACCTCAAGTTGGTAATATCTGCTTTTTCTGTCCAAAACAGTGAACCACTGAGACCCGGGCAAAAGAGCAAATGTCTCCTCTATCCTGGGCAAAGGTTAAGCATCTTTTGTTGTCAGGTTATTCAGTTTGCGGTAATCGACAACCATTCTTAGTTCACCATTTTTTTTGCGTACAAGCACAATTAGGGAGGCATACAGACTGTTAGATTCCTCAATAATTCCACCGGCCAACAAGTCTTGTAAGTGCCATTTTAAATCCTTAAAATCTGCTGGTGAAACACGTCTTGTGCACTCTTTAAATGGGACATGGGACTCTAGCTCTATGCGATAGGTGACACCTGTGACATCGGCCACATCCAAATCATGTCGTATGAAAGCATGTGATACTTCCTTGTTGATTCTTGTTAACATGTGCTCTTTAAACTTGGACATGATCGGGCTGTCTCCGAAATCAAGATCAATGCCTTCTACAGGTGTGAAGCTGGGTCATTTACTGTTGAACAACAATAAAGAGTGTGTCAGGATTGTGTATATCCGAAGAGTCTTGATTTATGGGCTTAACCCACTCTACAGGAGAACATTCTGCAATGACAGTCTTAGGAGAAAGAGTGATGTCATGATGAGAGACATTTTTCACCCCTAGCCTGAATTTATGATGATACTCAGGTTTCAGGTCCACTATTTGATCATAAACCATCAAACCACCTGGAATGGGGACATCATAGGAGCCTTCAATGAGAGCTTTCCACGGGTTGCCTGTTGGTTTGTAGCGACAAATGCCCTTTAACATGTATCTTTCTTCTGGCTTTATTCCAACTGGCATTTTTCTGCTGAGCCTTACATGCATTACTTTCACATTCTCATCTTCAGATTTCGTCTTTTCACAAAAGGTTGAGTATGCCATCGCCCACCTACCCTGAATAGGTAAGTCTTCAAGAATCTTTGATCCACCTTTCTTTTTACAGCCCTGTATCAGCTGCCGGAGTACATTTGTACCAACCAATAAGTGGATCCTTTTATTATATGGTTGATCGGGGCTCACTAGAATTAGAGTGTTAAACCGCTGGCCTGTGCCACACTCCTCTTTGGGAAACTGCACTTGAACTTCTATGTACCCTAAATAAGGCATCTTTTGCCCCGCAGCACCCTCTATATCAAGTATCTCCCCTACAGAACACAGCTTTCTATGACTGAGGTGTCTGGAGGAGAAAGACTGTGACACAATCGTTACTTGTGACCCTGTGTCCATCAATGCATTGCACCGCACTCCATCGAGCCAAGCTGTGCTGTCCCATGGATCTCCCACTAGGCCCTCAGGAATGTTCCAACAGAATTCTCACTCTGTTGGGGCTCAAACATACAGTGGCTGGAGAAGGTGGAACTAGTTTGGTAGAGAGCTCCTGCTTGTTTAAAGGCGGGTGATGAGCTGAGGCTGCTTGTTGTTGGCCCTGTCCACTTTGATATTGCTTGCATAATTTCTGCTGCACTCGCGTAGGGTTAGCTGAGTTGGAGCAGTGTTGCAGAACATGTGATAAATCTCCGCATTTGTAACAAAACTTTCTTAATTTTGATCGTTTCTCTACAGAACCCCGGAGTCTCTCACTTCTTACCTGTGCAGAGGTTTCAATAGATACTACTCGCCTTAATTCAGCTTCGAGTTGCATAATTCTTTGCTTCAGCTGTTCTCGGGTACTGGTAACAAGGGTCTTTGTATCCTTGCTGATGGCCACTTAAGGCTCTTCATATGACATATGGGTTTTAGAGTGGACTCTAGGTGCAGTGGCCCCTATGTGTCATCGTTTTCTGATTTCTTTCAGCTGATTGTCTTTGTCGTGCGACCGGATTTTCAACAGGTGTCATGATCTCCGCCTTCTTCTACTTCCCCTCCCTCTCCATACCTGTCCCATTAGTCCAACTCCATTCACCTGCGCACATAGCTGTTCCCGATCTGTATTCTAACCCCTATATATGCCTCTCTCACCAGTCACCCATTGCCAGATTGTCTTCGATGCTTGCACCAGACTCTCCAGCGTTCTCCGGACTGATTCCCTGCTACCGACTCTGCCTCGCTCGACCACGTATCCTGCCTGCCACTCCGCTTGTCTCCTGTCTGCACTCCTCGTTATCGAACCTGCCTGTCCCCGACGATGTATCCTGCCTGCTCCCTGCCTGTCTTCCGTCCGCTCTACAAATAAAAGACATTACCAAATATCTCTGCCTGTCTTTGTGCTGCAATTGGGTCCTAACCACACCCGTTATAGTACAAACTGGCCAACAATGGACCCAGCACACAACCCCGAGTTGCTGGCACGCCTGGGAAGGGTGGAGTCACAGCTCCAACACCAGGAGGCTGTCCGAGCCTCCATCTCAGTCGGACGTTCGGCTAGCAGCGGCTAGCCAGGAGCAAGGGCTCGCCACGCTAGCTGCCCAGGTCCAGCAGTTCGCCATCCCTCTTGGTCAGTTCATCCCACCGCCTGCTTCCCCGGACCCACCTGCACCGGCCCAGCCTGGGTACTCCCTGGAGCCCCGGGTGGGGGTTCCAGAACGCTACGCCGGAGACGCAGACGGCTGTAGTCCGTTCATTACGAACTGTTCCATCCTCTTCGCTCTGCAGCCCCACACCTTCGCCTCCGAGGTGGCGTTCACCGTAAATCACCTGACGGGCCGCGCTCGGCTATGGGGAACGGCCAAGTGGGAACGACGCACACCAGCCTGCTCCTCCTTCCACGCCTTCGCCGCCGAGCTCTGCAAGGTGTTCGGGGTGACATCACGAGGTCCCGATGCTGCTGGTGGTCTCCTGGGTCTCAGTCAAGGGTCCCGCTCCGTGGTCGATTACGCGATCGACTTCCGCACCCAGGCTCGACTGAGCGAGTGGAACCTGGCAGCCGAGATTGAGGCGTTCCTGATGGGATTAGCAGAGTACGTGAAGGATGAGCTAGTTTCCCACGACCTGCCCGCCTCTCTCGATGGCATCGTTGAGCTTGCTTCCCGTATCGACCGACGCATCCAGGCCCGGCAGCGAGAGAGGCGTCAGCGGCAAGTGGAGCGTCGCCCAGCAACCCGTCTTCCAGGTTCCTCCGGGCCGCCAGCTCTTCCGGCCCGTCAACCCACGAGTGAGGCCCCTCCCATGCGGGTTGGCCGGTCCAGCCTCACCCCAGAGAAGAAGGAGAGACGCCGGCTGGGGAACCTTTGCCTCTACTGCGGTCTAGGTGGACACTACATTTCCGGGTGTCCGGTAAAAGGGCCGGGCTCGCCAGTGAGGGAGGAGGTCCTGGTGAGCCACACCTCCAAATCCCCCTCCAGCCAACGCCCCCTCTGCCAGGCTCGGCTGCTCCTGCCCCAAGGCTCACATTCACTCGCCATACTTATTGACTCTGGTTCCGATGTTAACATCATCGACGACTACCTAGCACGGCAGCTGGGTGTTGGTCGAGTTCTCCTGCCTTCTCCGGTACCTGCCACTGCCCTGGATGGCCGCCTCCTGGGGACAGTCACCCATCAGACAGTGCCCATCCGCATGCTCCTGTCCGGCAACCACCACGAGACGATACAGTTCTGCATCCTGCACTCACCTCGTCACCCTCTCCTCCTGGGGTTCCCCTGGTTCCGGCGTCACAACCCACACCTCCCTGGAGGTGGGGATGGTAGCTCAGGAGGTAGAGCTGGTGGTCTAGTGATCCAAAGGTTGCTGGTTCGATCCCAGGCTCCTCCTGCTAGCATGCTGTAGTGTCCTTGAGCAAGACACTTAACCCCTAATTGCTCCTGATGGCTGCGTCCGTCGGTCTTTGAACAATTGTAAGTCGCTTTGGATAAAAGCGTCTGCTAAATGACTAAATGTAAATGTGATGTAAACCTCGACTGGACCACAGGGGCTATTCTGGGATGGAGTCCTGCGTGCCATCAGCTCTACCTGAAGTAAGCCGCCGCACCTCAGCCACCCAACAGCTCCAGCTCCGCACCCGACATGATGGGGGTCCCCGCCGAGTACTTCTTCAGCAAGGCCAAGGCGACATCCCTTCCCCCTACAGGCCATACGATATCGCCATCGACCTCCAGCCCGGCTCCACCCCCCCCAGAGGCCGCCTGTACTCCCTCTCCGCCCCGGAGAGAGAGGCCATGGACACCTATATTAACGATGCCCTGGCGGCAGGCATCATCCGTCCCTCCTCATCCCCGGCGGGGGCGGGCTTCTTCTTCGTGGAGAAGAAGGACAAGTCGCTTCGCCCCTGTATTGACTATCGCGGTCTCAACGACATTACGGTCAAGAACCGCTATCTCCTGCCCCTCATCTCATCAGCATTCAAACTCCTGGAGGGGGCCACGGTGTTCACCAAGCTCGACCTACACAACGCCTACCATCTGGTCCGGGTTCGAGAGGGGGACGAATGGAAGACGGCGTTCAACACTCCCTCCGGTCGCTACGAATATCTGGTGATGCCCTTTGGTCTCACCAACGCCCCCGCCGTCTTCCAGGCCCTGGTCAATGACGAGCTAAGGGACATGCTCAACAAATTCCTCTTTGTGTACCTCGACGACATCCTGATCTTCTCCCGATCCCAAGCTGAGCACGTCCACCACGTCCAGACGGTCCTGCAGCGCCTCCTGGAGAACTCACTCGTTGTGAAAGCGGAGAAGTGTGAGTTTCACGTCCCGTCCGTCTCCTTCCTGGGGTACGTCGTAGGGAGAGGGACCATCCAGATGGACTCCACTAAGGTCTCCGCCGTCACCACCTGGCACGCCCCGGACACCCGCAAACAACTCCAGCGCTTCCTCGGTTTTGCCAACTTCTATCGGAGGTTGATCCGAGGCTACAGCACGGTGGCTGCCCCCCTCACAGCCCTAACTTCCTCCAAGGTGCCGTTTCGGTGGTCCACCGCCGCCAACGACGCCTTCCTGGCCCTGAAGGCACGGTTCACTTCAGCCCCCATTCTGGTATTGCCTGACCCCGAACGGCAGTTTGTGGTTGAAGTGGACGCCTCCGACGTGGGAGTCGGAGCTGTTCTGTCCCAGAGAACCGCCTCCGACCAGAAGCTTCATCCCTGCGCCTTCTTCTCCAGGCGTTTAACCCCAGCCGAGAGGAACTACGACATCGGGAATAGGGAGCTTCTCACCGTCAAACTGACCCTGGAGGAGTGGCGACACTGGCTAGAGGGAACCCAGCTGCCATTCCTGGTGTGGACCGACCACAAGAACCTGGAGTATATCCAGTCCGCCAGGAGACTGAACTCCCGTCAGGCACGTTGGGCTCTCTTCCTAACAAGGTTCAATTTCTCCCTCTCCAATCGGCCGGGGTCACGCAATATCAAACCTGACGCCCTGTCCCGGCAGTTCCAGGAGGAGGAAGACGCTGCTGACCCTGACACCATCCTACCGCCCTCCCGTCTAGTTGCCACACCCACCTGGGAGGTGGAAGAGAAGGTCAGACCCGCCGCCCAGGACCAACCTGGACCCAGCGCATGTCCGCCTGACCGTCTGTTTGTCCTGCCTGACCTCTGGTCCGAGGTTCTCCAGTGGGCCCACAACTCCCGACTCACCTGCCACCCGGGGATCCAGCGGACGAAGGAGGTCGTCCAGCGTCGCTTCTGGTGGCCCTCCCTGGGTGAGGACGTCCGAGGGTTCGTCAATGCCTGCCCCACCTCTAACCAGCACAAACCCTCTCTTCTTGCTCCTGCTGGTCTCCTACACCCACTGCCGGTTCCTCATCACATCTCCGTGGACTTTGTTACCATTCTGCCACCGTCTAGCGGCAACACTACCATCCTGACCGTGGTGGACCGGTTTAGCAAGATGGCTCACTTCGTACCTCTACCGAAGCTCCCGTCGGCCAAGGGCACCGCCAGGCTATTATTGTACCACGTCGTCCGCCTCCATGGCATCCCAGTAGATGTTGTATCCGACCGGGGTCCCCAGTTCGCCTCTGTCTTTTGGAGGGAGTTCTGTGCGCTCCTGGGGGCCACCGTCAGCCTCTCTTCAGGGTACCACCCTCAGTCCAACGGCCAAACAGAGCGGAAGAACCAGGAGATGGAGACGGCCCTTCGCTGCATGACATCACAACACCCGTCGTCCTGGTCCGAGCAGCTTTTGTGCGTGGAATATGACCACAACACCCTGACCAGTTCGGCCACAGGCCTCTCCCCCTCCCAGTGCGCCTACGGCTTCCAACCGCCTCTGTTCCCGGCCCTTGAGAAGGAGGCTTCCTGCCCGTCCGTCCAGGTCTTCATTCGCCGCTGCCGCAGGACCTGGACCTGGGCCCGGGCCGCCCTCCTCCGAGCCGCTGGCCGCAACGCCTCTGCCGCCAACCGTCGCCGCTCCCAGGCCCCGGAGTACCAGCCGGGCCAGAAGGTCTGGCTCTCCACCCGGGACCTCCCCCTGAAGGTGGACTCTAAGAAGCTGGCTCCTCGGTTCATTGGCCCATTCAAGATCGAGAAGGTCGTCAACCCGGTGGCAGTGCGGCTCAAGCTCCCCAGGTCCATGCGCGTCCATCCCACCTTCCACGTGTCCAAGGTCAAGCCAGTCCGGGAGAGTGCTCTGGTCCCCTTGGCGCCTCCTCCGCGCTTCATTGACGGGATCCTGCCTTCTCTGTCCGCCGTCTCCTACGTTCCCGCCGGCGTGGGAGAGGCCTGCAGTACCTGTTGGATTGGGAGCGTTACGGCCCGGAGGAGAGGTCCTGGGTCCCTGCGAGGCACATTCTGGACCACACCCTCATCAGGAGGTTCCATCAGCGCCATCCTGACCAGCCCTCCAGACCGGGTCAACCCTCCCGACCGCAGACCCCACCACCTCTCTCTTCGGCATCCTCCAGTGATGTTTCAGAGGCGGAGGATGTCGACCCTGGGGGTCCCTCCTCCGATGAGGATCACGTGTCCCATTTAGCGGAGGACGAGGAGATGGACGGGGTCTCCGATGAGTACTGCCTGTCTTTGTGCTGCAATTGGGTCCTAACCACACCCGTTACAACAGGAGCTCAGAAAAGGAAAATATATTTTTGGTTGGGTCATTAAGGGTCTTATTCGGAGATATTCTATTGGGGACTGTTTTCCCAAAATAATGACTCTTGGAGGCAGAAGTATAAGCATTGAGACTCAAGTCCTTTCAATGCACATATTCCTGCTGCCAAAAGCGCATAGTTTTTTTAACCGGCACTAAGGGATCAGACTTATCAGTCTCTCGTGTCCCTTTATACAATTTATCTCTGTTATTGGCCCAAATTGTTCTCTATCTGATCTATTTTAATCGCAGTATTTCTTACCACTTAACATGAACTAAACTTCACAGTTATTATAAACAGCAATTTTGCACTTCATAATTCCACAACTGCCTTTATCAAAGACAATTTAAAAAACACATCAACACAACGCCTCACCACACAGCTGCAACACACATCCTGACACACACACACACAGACTCTCATACACACAGAGACACAGAGAGTGACACTCCCTCCTTTCTTTCTCTCACTGTTTTTCACCAGCCAAAAACAGTTTCTACACCGCATTGACTTTTGCGATATCCACAGACTAAATTTATACTGTACCAATTCAGTCCTTACCAAGCTTTTCCTTGCTAAGCGGTATCCGTAGAATTCGGTATTGCCCAGACAGACCCTCTCAAAGTGCACTTTCTTTTTCTTTATTTTTTACCCTGTGCTGTCAGCATGCAGGGCATACAACACAGAGTATTTGTTCCATCGCATCCAGGACAGAGTTAGTTGCAAGTGGAGTTCAACTCCTCCACCTGCAATGCAACTCTTTATTCATTCATTAATCATCATCAACAACTGCTGCAATGACTCTGTCCTGTGGACGAGCTGTAGAACGACAAGAACCACCACCAAACCCCCTCTTAGGAGAACTATTAACCACGTTTGGGTCTATAAACAACTGATCACTACTCCAAGAGGGAGAATCACCAATTAAACGTAGAAACAAACAGGCCCTTAACCACCCCCAGCATCCGGGGCACCCGCTGCAGAGAAGCCACGCCGCAGAAGCAAAAGGTCAACAGCCGCCCCCCAGACCCCAACCCACACTGACAACGGCAAGCAGTCGCCCCGGCGGCCCTCTGCAGCCCCGCCAGGTGGCTCCAACCTCCAGTGGAGGATTGTAGGGGCTTGGGATGTGTTGCTGTCCGTTTGTCGAAGGGGGGCTTGTACAGAGATCGCTAGTGTCCGTTAGGGGATGCTCCTGGATGAAAGAACTGGGTCCACCTGGATACTCGCACCCCTGCCAGAGAGCGTAGGTGTGCCACTTTGACACAGATGTGGTAGGCGGCTTTCTTGCTCACTGCCTCAAACTCCCCGAGCTTGGGAGTAGCAAATGTCAGAAGGCTGTCCTGCTGAGAGACCATTAGTAAAAGACGCACATGCTCACACTCATGGTCCCATTGGTCAGACATAGTGCGGTTCTCCATAAAAGCTCTATAGGGCACTGGCAGGGAAGCACAGACTTCATCCACCAACCTGTGCAGCAGCCTGAACGATCTGATGCCCATTGTCTCCATGAGCTGCTCCACTGATGCCTTCAGCAGATGACCCAACTTGACACACCAGGACTGTGCAAGCTGGAGCGCAGGCTGGAGGAGGAAAGAAGCCCAGAGTCCAGCAGTGGGTTCCCAAACAAAGGCTCCTAAAACAGTCACATCTCAGCGCTGCAGCACTGACTGATAGAAGGTAGTCAGCCCTGTTAAGTCCATCTCCTGGGTTCACAGCAGGAACAGCTGCTTGTCTTAAGAGAGGCGCCCCGCCAGCCTCAGCAGCAACTTCGCTGTGTCCAGCCAACTAGGTCCAAAACTGTACAGCAGCCTCTGCGCTGTCTGGAGGCGAAATGCCGTGACCCTGGATGTAATGTCAATGAGGTCTTGACCCCGACTCTTGGACTGGTAGATACAGGGCTGCTGCTCTGATCCAGTGCTGACCAGACGAGAAGAAGTTCATGATGGCCCTCTGAATCTCCTCTAGCAGGCCTCTGGGGGGATGCAGAACGGTTAGTCTGTGCCATGAGGTCAAGGCAACCAAGTTATTAGCAACCAGTACCCTCCCCCTGTAGGACAACTGGGGTAGTAGCCATTTTCACCTTGACAGTCTGGCACACACCTTCTCCAACACACCAGCCCAATTCTGCATCTGGTACTGGCCAGAGCCTAAAAACACCCCTGATACCTTCGTTCCTCTCATTTCCCACCTCAGGCCCCGTGGTAAACTGGGTGTTGTTTTCCCAACCCATCTTCCCACCTGCAAGGCCTTGCTTTTTTCCCAGTTTACCTGAGCAGATGAGGCCTTCTGATACAACCCTGGTTGGTAATTAAACATTGACATTGTCTGTGTAAGCAGAGATGACCAGAGGCGGGATCTGTGGTAGCCCCACTAGGGAGAGCCAACTCAGAGCTCAGCCTGTTTCTTAAAATGTTTAGAAAAGTTTCTATAGCAAGGGAGTAGAATTGCCCAGAGATGGGTCAGCTCTGTCTCATCCCTCTCTGTACAGGGAGTGGACGACTCAAACTGCCACCCACCTTGATCATGCAGGATGTTGCTTTGTAAAGGATCTCTACATATTCAAGTAAACCTTCCATAAATCCAAATGCCTTTAAGTTGAAAATAAAAAGCCGTGGTCCACACGATCGAAAGCTTTCTCCTGATCAAGGGATCAAATACCAACATCGATGTTATGGAAATTACACAGGTCAAACAAATACCTAATTAATAACATATTGTCCTTGATAGATCTGCCTGGTACGCAATAAGACTGGTCTTTGAAAATCAACAGCGCTAAAACTCCTTTGAGCCTATTGGCCAGGACTTTTGATAAGAGTTTGCAGTTTTGCCGTCCGTGCGAAGCAGTTCAACGGGTCTCCGGTTTTGGAGCAAAGCCAAGTCTCCTTTCTTGGGTATGAGAGAGAGGGCTGCTCACCGAGAGGAAACTGGTAGGGCACCAGTCCGCACAGACTCAAGCAGCACCTGGTGTAGATCGTCTCCGATCAGCCTCCAGAAATGCTTGTAGAACTCTGGAGGAAAACCATCCATCCAAGGAGCGCGCCCAGATGCCAGCTGGCCCACAGCAGAGGTGAGCTCCTCCATTCCGATGGCAGCGTCCAAGGCATCCCGCTCCCCAACCTCCAGCCAAGGCAGCCCCTGAAGAAACTCGGCAGCACATTCTTGATCACAGTACTCCACCCTGTAGAGGGTGGTGTAGAAGGCCACCGCATGTCGCATCGTCATCTCTGCCAGCCTGGTGGTCACCCTGCCATCCAGAAGGCAGAGACAGGCCATCTGTCTGGACTGCTGAACAGCCTTCTCCAGGTTGAAGAAATAGGAGCTGGGGGCATCCATATCCCTGATGTTGAGGTAGCGAGCCCTGACCATGGCACCTGTACTCTCTCCTCGAGGAAAGTGCTCAGCTCCTGCCTCTTCTGCTGCAGCCTCCCACTAGCAGGGGCTCTGCCACTAAGGAGGCTTCCCTCAATGTCCCTGATATCCTGCTTTAGTGTGTTTAAAGCCTCCTTAACCCTGCTGGTGCAGTGAGTACAGTGCCGTTGGCAGAAGACACAGATTTGTGCTTCGCCCACCTCCCACCACTGACTCAAGGAGCTAATGTCTCACGGTTTACATTAAAATGCCAATAAGAAGAATGCTTGGTGCCGGGTGCAGAGCATAGCTCCAGAGTGACGAGGTGATGATCTGTGAAACCCACAGGGTCAATGGAATTACTTAGTAGTCTGGAACTAAGTGTGTGTGATGGAAAGCCTGTCCAGCCGAGCTGCACTGACCCTACTGTCTAAAACCTCCACCCATGTGTATTGTCTGTCTGTCGTAAGTTTTGTCCTCCATGTGTCCATGAAGTCATGCTGAGCTGTAAGTTCAGACAGACAGGTGGAACAAACTCTGTGGGGTTCCTCACTGGTCCCATCCAGACTATAGTCCAATGTACAGTTCCAGTCCCCACCCATCACAGTGTAGTCACTCTGATCCCCCCTCTGCAACGTTTTCTTTATTTTTTTTAAAAGCTCCACCCTCTGCGAGCCTAGATTGGGAGCGTAAACATTAATGACACAGAAGGTAGAACCTCCTGCCTCCGCCCTGATCATCTGAGCTCTACCTGCTTCTATGTCGGTGCTGGTCAGAACCTTGATATGTGACCCTTTTGAAAGAGAGAGGGAGAGACTCTTTTCAAAATGGGGGGGGGGGGGGGGTACAAAGTGCTTATAGACACAAACAAAAACATCAAGATGTCAATGTTCAGTAGAGAACTTCAAGACCCCAAATGAGGCCAAATCACCTGAGCTCAGCACTAGTACGTTGACCAGCCTTTTACCTATGATCAACACCTGGATTCAGGTCAGATCTGTCCAACGTGATACAAGTTTTAGAACTATCTCATCTGCTTTCCCTCATTCTACTCCGCTGATTGTTTCACTGCATTTAAAGGCCTTTACACTTAGAAATGGACCATGTCTGGGTTTGTTGTGAATATTCAGCTGTGGAGTATAATGACTGAAACGACACTCATTACTGGAAGTGTACAGTAGACTTCATGTCACTAGACGTTAACGTCTTATTGTCTGAAGGAAACTGGTTAAACATGGAGTGTTGCTGTGAAATAGCTTTGTTTTCAACTATTTAACAGTTGATCATTTCCCCTTTTCAACTCATTTTAAAGGACTCTGCTTCATAAATGTAAAGTTATTTCCAGTGTTGGCCAGGTCTTGTGTTGATTGTGCGTCCGTGGGTTGTGTTGTAAATATGTTTTTGTGTTTCCCTGTAAAGTCTATGTATTTGTAAATGGTGAAATAATTTGTTCAGTGAGTCACAAAGCTGAACATAGTTATTTTATTTACATTTGATCAAAGTGGTTTCAGTTGAACAAGGTCCTTCATGAAAAGATACATCCATATGTCCCACAACATACATTATGACGTGGCTGAAACGTTGGAAAGAGCACAACATACTTTTGTCTAGGTATGTGACATAATTTCCCCTTTCCACACGTACGCTGGGATGAAGTGACGTCAACTACGGGAGCTCTATCATCCTCCACTGCTGCTTCATTTTCCCTTATGACCATGATATTTACTGCAGCATGGTCACCTTCGTAGCAGCACGGTGGCTGAGCCCCGAGTACTGTCGCCTCACATCAAGGACGTCCTGGCTTTGAGCCCGACTGGTGAAATTTTTATTTTGCTAATGATACCCATGTACACAAGGGTTTCCGTTGGTGCTCTGAAATGATTTCATTGAAATATGATTTTTTTTTTTTTTCTTGCTCCGCCACATGGCTTTTTGGAGAAGCACTATTACATTACATTGATCAGACGCTTTTATCCAAAGCGACTTACAATTGTTCAAACACCGACGGACGCAGCCATCAGGAGCAATTAGGGGTTAAGTGTCTTGCTCAAGGACACTACAGCATGCTAGCAGGAGGAGCCTGGGATCCAACCAGCAACCTTTAGATGACTAGACCACCAGCTCTACCTCCTGAGCTACCGTCCCCAACTATTGATTAGTCGTGTGAGCATGAAGCTGGAAATTGATGGGGTGATAATGAATGTGGTCAGTGCATATGCTCCCCAAGGTGGGTGTGAGATGGAAGAGAAAGAAGAAGAAGAGGAATCTTTCATTGTCATGCAACACTACAACACATGCATACACACACACACACACACACATGCACATGCTTTGGATGGTGGCCGGTGAAATAAGGCCTCTGCATTTAACCCATGCTGGCTTATCCTTCCTCCGGGGGGGCAGCCAGGAGCAGTGGGCAGCATTCGTCGACGCGCCCGGGGACCTGGTACCAAGTGTCCATCGCTGGTTAGACGATGCTGTGTGCATGTGGTGGAGGTCCTTACTGATGGTAGGTGGAAACCCCATGTGAGCACCGGGAGAACATGCAAACTCCACACAGAAAGACTCCTATTTGGGAGATAACCCGCCGGAGCACAGTGTCAACAGCGCCCCAGTCGGGAATCGAACACAGGACCTTCTGGTATGTCTTCTGTGCCACAGAAAGAGTCCCCAAGGGAGAGAGAGTCGTCGTTGGAGCAGATCTCAATGGGCATGTTGGCGAAGGGATCAGAGACATAGGTGACGAGAAGGTGATGGGTAGGTATGGTGTCAAGGAGAGGAATGTGGAAGGACACGTGGTGGTGGATTTCACCAAAAGGATGGAATTGGCTGTTGTGAATATGTATTTCAAGAAGAGGGAGGAACACAGGGTGACATACAAGAGTGGAGCAAGGTGCACACAGGTGGACTACATCTCATGCAGGAGGTGCAATCTGAAAGGGATTAGTGACTGTAAGGTGGTGGTCGGGGAGCGTGTTGCTAGGCAGCATTGGATCTGTATGATGATTCTGGAGGCCAGGAAGAGGAAGAGAGTAAAAGAAGAGCCAAAGATAAACTAGTGGAGGTTGAAAAAGGAGGAGTGTTGCATGCATTTTAGGGAAGAGGTAAGTCAGGTGATAGGTGGGAATGAACGGTTACCAGATGACCGGGAAACAACTGCAGAAGAGGTGAGGGAGACGGCCAAGAAGGTACTCGGTGTATCATGCGGGAAGAGGAAGGAAGACAAGGACTCTTGGTGGTGGAATGAGGAAGTACAGTAGAGCATAGAGCAGAAGAGGTTGGCGAAGAAGAAATGGGAAAGTCAGAGAGATGAAGAAAGTAGACATGAGTACAAGCTGATGCGGAGCAAAGCGACAAGAGAAGTGGCAAAGGCAAAGGAAAAGGCGTACGACGAGTTGTATTACAGATTCAAGATTCAAGAGGGTTATTCGTCACATACAGTGGGGCAAAAAAGTATTTAGTCAGCCACCAATTGTGCATGTTCTCCCACTTAAAAAGATGAGAGAGGCCTGTTATTTTCATCATAGGTTCACCTCAACTATGAGAGACAAAATGAGAAAAAAAAATCCAGAAAATCCCATTGTCTGATTTTTAAAGAATGTATTTGCAAATTATGGTAGAAAATAAGTATTTGGTCAATAACAAAAGTTCATCTCAATACTCTGTTATATACCCTTTGTTTGCAATGACAGAGGTCAAACGTTTTCTGTAAGTCTTCACAAGGTTTTCACACACTGTTGCTGGTATTTTGGCCCATTCCTCCATGCAGATCTCCTCTAGAGCAGTGATGTTTTGGGGCTGTCGCAAGGCAACAGGGACTTTCAACTCCCTCCAAAGATTTTCTATGGGGTTGAGATCTGGAGACTAGCTAGGCCACTCCAGGACCTTGAAATGCTTCTTACGAAGCCACTCCTTCGTTGCCCGGGCGGTGTGTTTGGGATCATTGTCATGCTGAAAGACCCAGCCACGTTTCATCCTCAATGCCCTTGCTGATGGAAGGAGGTTTTCACTCAAAATCTCACGATACATGGCCCCATTCATTCTTTCCTTTACACGGATCAGTCGTCCTGGTCCCTTTGCAGAAAAACAGCCCCAAAGCATGATGTTTCCACCCCCATGCTTCACAGTAGGTATGGTGTTCTTTGGATGCAACTCAGCTTTCTTTCTCCTCCAAACACGACAAGTTGAGTTTTTACCAAAAAGTTATATTTTGGTTTCATCTGACCATATGACATTCTCCCAATCCTCTTCTGGATCATCCAAATGCTCTCTAGCAAACTTCAGACGGGCCTGGACATGTAGTGGCTTAAGCAGGGGGACACGTCTGGCACTGCAGGATTTGAGTCCCTGGCGGCGTAGTGTGTTACTGATGGTAGCCTTTGTTACTTTGGTCCCAGCTCTCTGCAGGTCATTCACTAGGTCCCCCCGTGTGGTTCTGGGATGTTTGCTCACCGTTC
The DNA here is from genome assembly GCF_960531495.2 of Zeus faber. Lineage (NCBI taxonomy): Eukaryota > Metazoa > Chordata > Actinopteri > Zeiformes > Zeidae > Zeus > Zeus faber. The sequence goes on along the minus strand of NC_137193.1, from coordinate 847,943 downwards.
TTGTGTTCATTTTGACCCCACGGGGTGAGATCTTGCGTGGAGCCCCAGATCGAGCGAGATTATCAGTGGTCTTGTATGTCTTCCATTTTCTAATAATTGCTCCCACAGTTGATTTCTTCACAACAAGCTGCTTACCTATTGCAGATTCAGTCTTCCCAGCCTGGTGCAGGTCTACAATTTTGTTTCTGGTGTCCTTTGACACCTCTTTGGTCTTGGCCATAGTGGAGTTTGGAGTGTGACTGTTTGAGGTTGTGGACAGGTTTCTTTTATACTGATAACGAGTTCAAACTCAAAGGGGATGGTAGCTCAGGCGGTAGAGCTGGTGGTCTAGTGATCTAAAGGTTGCTGGTTCGATCCCAGGCTCCTCCTGCTAGCATGCTGTAGTGTCCTTGAGCAAGACACTTAACCCCTAATTGCTCCTGATGGCTGCGTCCGTCGGTGTTTGAACAATTGTAAGTCGCTTTGGATAAAAGCGTCTGCTAAATGACTAAATGTAAATGTAAATGTAAACAGGTGCCATTAATACAGGTAACGAGTGGAGGACAGAGGAGCCTCTTAAAGAAAAAGTTACAGGTCTGTGAAAGACAGAAATCTTGCTTGTTTGTAGGTGACCAAATACTTATTTTACCGAGGAATTTACCAATTAATTAGTTAAAAATCGTACAATGTGATTATCTGATTCTTTCCCCCCATTCTGTGTCTCATAGTCGAAGTGAACCTATGATGAAAATTACAGGCCTCTCTCATCTTTTTAAGTGGGAGAACTTGCACAATTGGTGGCTGACTAAATACTTTTTTGCCCCACTGTACATATACGTACAGACTTTCACACATTATGCAGTGAAATGTCAATGCAACGCACCTGGTGATTACACAAAATATGTCCTAGAATGAAGTAGCTATCTAAGAATTTCTACTAGACCAACTGACTGATTCCTTAAACGTAATGCAGTAAGTCGAATACGATAGAATAAAATAAAATAAAATAGAATAGATGAAGGAAATAGGCGTATGTATATGGGATAGGCTAATTATGTATATACAGATATGTGCATTAAAGTGGCATGTGAATAAAGTGAGGTAGTGTTTGTGAGATATACAGCACAGTATACAACAGTACAGTGCAGGTTGGCGAAGAAGAAATGGGAAAGTCAGAGAGATGAAGAAAGTAGACAGGAGTACAAGCTGATGCAGCGCAAGACGAAGAGAGAAGTGACAAAGGAAAAGGCGTACAACGAGTTGTATGAGAGGTTGGACGGTAAGGAAGGAGAAAAGGACTTGTACCGATTGGCAAGACAAAGGGACCAAGCTGGGAAGGATGCACAGCAGGTTAGGGTGATGAAGGATTATGATGGGAATGTGCTGACTAGTGAGGAGAGTGTGTTGAGAAGGTGGAAGGAGTACTTTGAGGAGTTGATGAATGAAGAAAATGAGAGAGAGAGAAGAGTGGATGATGTGGGGATAGTGGATCAAGAAGTGCAGCAAAATTAGCAAGGATGAGGTGAGAACAGCATTAAAGAAGATGAGTGGAAAGGCAGTTGGCCCAGATGACAAACCTGGGGAAGCATGGAAATGTTTAGGTGAGATGGCAGTGACGTTCCTAACGAGACTGTTTAACACCATCCTGGAAAGGGAGAGGATGCTGGAGGAGTGGAGAAGTAGCAACTGGTACCCATCTTCAAGAATAAGTGAGACGGGCTGCCGGGGTACCTGTCCTCTGCCGCTCTTGGTGCGTGGGCTGCTCATCGCTGGGAGATCGGGCTGTGTGTGGGGATGCTGTCTGCCACCCTCTGTTCTGTCCGCATGTTCGGTAACTGGGGGCTGACCAGAGGCGGGATGTGGGCGCGGACCTGCGAGGCATGGCGGAGATGCAGGGCAGACCACTCTGCGCCCGTGGCTGATCACTGTAGGTTGGCTGCCAACAAGCACGGGAGGTGGGCATGCTAGGGCACGGTCGCGTCCGGGGGGAGGGGGTCTGTGTGGTTGCTCCCCGGCCGGCTGCGACCCTGGATCGATCTGGTCATGATTCGCCTATCTCTCCCAGTGCCAAAACTCATACTCAGCCCATACACCCCACAATAGGCCAGGGCTTGCGGGATGGGTGGGTGCAAGCTATGTGGTGGAGATGCGGCGGGCAGCAGCCATCTTGCCTGCCACGGGTTCGACTTGCCTGAAGGACTCGCACCCCAAACCCTGCAATGTTAACTGCAGTTACCAACAGCACACATTGAGCACTGGGCTTTTCCGGGGTGGCTGGTGGCTGGCGGGTCAGTGTAGGGGTGTAATGGGCCAGGGGGTGGTTGACCTGGCGGGGCTGTGGAGTGCGCCGCCGGGTGCCTTCCGGGGCCCCAGGGGGGGCTGTTGCTGTTGTGGGTGTGTTTTGGGGTGTGGGGGGCAGCTGTTGGCCTTTCGGGGGGGGGGGGGGGGGGGTGTAACATCCGGGTGCCCCGCAGTGAGCACATGCTTCTACATGTATGGGCACTTGGGCCGCCCCCTTGCGCGGGGCGTGGGTGGGCATGGGAGTCCTGCTGGCTTGCCTGTGGGGCGGGCGGCTCAGACGGGGTGTCGGTCTATCACACACACACACACACACACACACACACACACACACACACACACACACACACACACACACACACACCTGCTTCGAGTGCACCCCATTACCCTCCTTGTTGCATCCCTCTCCTTTCCTCCCTCATTTGCTGCCATAGCTATGACAGGAAGAGGCCACGTCACCAGTTGTAGTTCCAGTTTTCCTGGACCTAATTCACTGTTTTTCAATATATGTCGTCATCCAATGTTTATGTTTTAGTGTAAATGTTGTTTGTTTCTATGTTTATTTGTCTCACCGTGGTGATTCTCCCTCTTGGAGTAGTGATCAGTTGTTTATAGACCCAAACATGATAAATAGTTCTCCAAAGAGGGGGGTTGGTGGTGGTTCACCAAAAACTGTGCTCTGGTCATTCTATAGGTCGTCCACAGGACAGAGTTATTGCAGCAGTTCTTGGTGATTTAAGAATGAATAAAGAGTTTAATTGCAGGTTGAGAACTACTCTGTGTTGTATGTCAAGCATGCTGACAGCACATGGTACAGATCAGCAGTAACTACAGGGGAATGAAGTTGATCAGCCACAGCATATAGCTTCATGCTTTGGCTGATCAACTTCATTGAAGGGTAAAGGGTAGTGGAGGCTCGGTTAAGAGGAGAGGTGGGGATCAGCCAGCAGCAGTATGGTTTCATGCCAGGAAAGAGTACTACAGATGACATGGTTGCTTTAAGAACGCTGATGGAAAAGTACAGGGAAGGCCAGAGGGAGTTGCACTGCGTCTTTATGGATTTAGAGAAAGCGTATGATAGGGTGCCGAGAGAGGAAGTGTGTATTGCATGAGGAAGTCGGGGGTGGCAGAGAAGTAGGTAAGAGTGGTACAGGATATGTATGAGGGCAGTCAGACAGTAGTAAGGTGTGTAGTAGGTGTGACCAAGGCATCAAAGTGGAAGTGGGACTGCATCAAGGATCAGCTCTGAGCCCTTTCTTGTTGCAGTGGTGATGGACAGGTTAACAGATGAAATCAGGCAGGAGTCTCTGTGGAATATGATGTTCACAGATGACATTGTGATCTGTAGCGAGAGTAGGGAGCAGGTGGAGGAGAGCCTGGAGAGGTGGAGGCAGCATTAGAGAGAAGAGCAATGAAAGTCAGCAGGAGTAAGACACAATACATGTGCCTGAATGGGAGGGAGGGCGGAGAAAGGCTGAGAATGCAAGGAGTGAGGTGGAGAAGGCAGATGAGTTCAAGTACTTGGGGTCGACCATCTAAAGCAGTGGAGAGTGCGGGAGAGAGGTGAAGAAGAGAGTACAGGCAGGGTGGAGTGGGTGGAGAAGAGAGTACAGGCAGGGTGGAGCGGGTGGAGTGATGTGTGACAGAAGGGCTCCAGCAAGAGTGAAGGGGAAGGTGTACAGGACGGTAGTGAGAGCAGCCATGTTGTACGGTTTAGAGGCGGTGGCACTGACTAAAAGGCAGGTGGATGAGGTGGAGGTGGCAGAGTTGAGGATGTGGAGGTTTTCATTGGGAGGGACAAGGATGGACAGGATTAAGAATGAGGACATAAGAGGGACAGCTCAGGTTGGACAGTTTGGCGGAAAAGTGAGAGAGTCCAGATTGAGATGGTTTGGACACGTGTGGAGGAGAGATGAGAGTTACATTGGGAGAAGGAGGCTGAGGGTGGAGCTGCCAGGCAAGAGGAAAAGAGGAAGCCAAAGAGAAGCTTGATGGTGGTGCTGAGGGAGGACATGCAGGCGGGTGGTGTCAGGGAGGAAGATGTGCAGAACACAAGGTGTTGGAGGCAGATGATCCGCTGTGGCAACCTCTAATGGGAGCTGCACAAAAAAGTAGAAGAAGATCTAATGTACTGTCTGTAACGTTGTTATTGTTGCGTAATGCATGTTTCGACACAGGCGGGTTTGAGCCACACACACTGTTACAGAGTAGTATTTTCTCATTGGATGAAAGATCTCAGAACGGACCAATCACATGAAGGTAACCTGAAATAGACAATGTCAACTTAAAATATGTCAACATGTAGGTGGAGATAATGAGACAATAAATAGACGTATGGACACTTGTGGCTCTAGAAATAGAAGTAAGAATATGGATGACTATCAAATGCACATAGACATGTGTAAACATTGCACTTTAAAAAGAAATGTGTCACCTCACCTACCTGCAGTTTTAATTTGTTAGCTTAGCCTGTTTACGTTCCCCGCCCGGTGTTAGAACATGGAGGTTGATGATGTAAATGTAAAATACTCCCATGATCTGGGTTGAACCTGTTTGGGACACAGGTATCTGTTGTTTCAGGTCCACAGCTAGTATCCTCTAAGCCTCGTCCACATCATGAGGATGATCACCGATGATTCAAGATTCAAGAGGTTTATTCGTCACATACATATACATACTTTCATACATATATGCAGTGAAATGTCAATGCAACGCACCGGGTGACTAGGCACAATATGTTCTAGACTGAACACAATAGCTACCTAATTTCTACTTGACTATCTAACTGAAACTAACTGATTCCTAAAACTTAATGCAGTAAGTAAATCGAATAATATAGAATAAAATAAAATAACTCAAAAGGTAATGCAGAGTGGGGGAAAAAAAATAGTAATAAAGGTAATAGACTTATGTATATGAGACAGGCTATTATGTAAATACAGATGAGACATGAATAAAGTGAGTATGGAGATATACAGTACAGTATGCAACAGTACAGCACAGATATACAGTAACACTGAACAGAACAGCAATACAGTACAGTATACATTAACCCAGAACAGTGATACAGTATGCAGTACAGTATGCTACATACAGTACAGTGAGGCAGTCTGAGTGTCTCAGTGCTTTTTGTTTGGACCACTGATGAGGTCGGCATTGACAGTCCTTATGTCTTGAGGAAGAAACTCCATCTCAGTCTCCGTTCTCACTGTGGAGGCTCTTGCTCCACCGCAGCAGCTGGAACAGTCCGTTGTTGGGGTGGTGGGGATCCTTCGTGATCCTGCAGCACTGCTCCTACACCTCCTGGTGTATAAGTCCTGCAGGATGGTTGAACGCAGCACCCTCTGCAGGGCCCGCCTGTCCTGAGCAGTACAGTACAAAGCAGGCAGTGGTGTTGCCTGTCAGGATGATCTCCACCGCTCCACAGTAGAAGGACTTGAGGATCCTCACGAGACCCTGAGTTTCCTCAGCTGCCTGAGGTGGTAAAGACGCTGCCTTGCCTTTCTCACCAGTGTCTGTTTGTAAAGTCCAAACAAATCTGACCAAACAATCTTGTGTGTGTAACAATATATCTAAATCTATGTGATCACATATCAGCACACAGTGTTAATTCCCACAGACAGTACACACCGTGAACTATCTAAAGACATAAACTGTACAAAGGGGGAACAACATCCACTCCTTCGCCCGTCACAGAGTTTGCCTGATCTTCAACACGTACCAACCTGTGACCAAACTGACCATATATTCTCTGACTCCCCAAATTAAACTGTTGATCCCAGAGAGCGAACAGGATATAAACATCAGGTCGGACCGTGGGAAACGGAGCATCAGTGGTGATAAGCTTTACTAACAGCTTACAGAGTTTGGGATCAAACGCTGTTTTGGGAATAAACACTTAAAGTAAAAGGCGTCTCCAGGGAGACTGAACTCACGCCAAGAGGACACGCCCCCAGTATCTCAGAGCAGAGAGTATTTAGTCTAATTTATACAATACAGAAAAACAAATTCTACATACGTGGCAAATTTTTCTGAATCTTTCAAATTTGGCTGGGTGGTTAAAAACACATTTTTCTGTGGTGTGGCAAACTCAGAACACAACTTATTTTCACTTTACAGGTATTTTATCGTAAAACTGCAAGTCCTCTAACTCTGAAAATGAGAGTAGGAAGCTTCTCAACTAACTTGGGCCATACTCTGAAGTAGTACTGTTACTCCTAGTTAATCTTACAATGTGATTCCTAGGAGAGGTTCTCAGACGTTTGAGTACAGGCCCTGATCTACTGTGGAGGCCCAAGCACTTGAGAGTGAACAGTTTGGATACAACAACGTCCCTTCATGTCAAACTAATTGACGGGGTATTTGAAAACTGCCATGTTGCTCATCTCTGTCTCACAGCCAAGTCGGGTCCTGACATCCCAGATGACAAAACCAACACTACTGACAAGTAGTGAAGGCCGACAGCTTGGCGCCGCCCCCTGTGGTCACCTGCTCAAACTCCATGTAGATTACGCAATTTTTCGTATTGTTTTACAACGCCATGTCTGCAAAAAACTCATCGGCAGTGATCTCCTACAACCGTGACGCACTCATGGATGTAGAAAAAAATCCTGAAAAAACAACTTCGGACATTTTATCCGCTGATCAAGAGCTGCAGGGGAGATTGTATGTGCCAACATTATCAACAAAGACAATGGCATCAATGGAGTCGCTATTCCCCTGGTGCGGTAATGGAGGAAGCCCCGCGGTAAGCAAGGTGGCATCCAGATCAGAATGAGGACGCAACCTTAGCCCCCACCTCTGCCCAGAATTGTTCTTGCCAATGTCCAGTCCTTGGAAAATAAGATGGATGACCTTTGGGCGAGGATTACTTTCCAACAGCACACGAGAAAGTGTGGCGTCCTCAGACTGACGGAGACATGGCAGAACCCGCTGGTGTCAGACCACGCCATACGTCCAGCCGAGTCCTTCTCCGTGTCCTGCGGCAACGGATTGGAACAGTTGGGAAAATACAAGAGTGGAGGCGTCTGCCTCAAGATAAACAGCCCCTGGTGTAACTCCAACAACATCAAGACTCTCTCCCGCTCCTGCTCGCAGAACCTGGAACAGCTGACCATCCCATGCTACCATTCTACCTCCCCCGGGAATTCAGCACGGTCATCATCACAGCTGTTTATATACACTAGAGCAAACCGACACGACACAGCACTATCGGACCTGTATGACGTGTTGTGCGGACTTCAGAACAAACACCCTGACGCAGCTGTGGTGGTGACTGGGGACTGACAGGGGGAACCTTAAGAAAGTTCTGCCTAATTTCCATCAACACGTCACATGTTGTAAAGCAGCAGCTGGATCTGAGCTACTGGCTGCTTCTGACACTCCCCAGTCCTCTCCATCAGCTTGTGTTTCCATCTGTTGAGTTGAGGTGCTGGCTACAGCTTCTGCCTCTCTCTCCTCCTCAGTTTGGCGCTGATGAAGCTGGGATCACTGAGCGCACTCTTCATCATGTTCAGTCTTCACGGGGAACTCCTCCTCTTCCTCTTTAATGTGTGGGGGCCCTAAGCCAAGGTTCACCGCGATCAGCTGACATCACCTTTAGATCACTAGACCACCAGCTCTACCGCCTGAGCTCCCATCCCCATAAACAACTGTTCTGTATTCAGCGGCTGCTGAAAGAGGAACTTCACCCCCAAAAGGCTACCGTAGATGAATGGTTTCTTATTTAAATTAAGGTTGTTGTTGTATTATGGATGATATTTGGTAATGTTTTTCTGTTTATACCACAGAAAAGATGATTTTGCATTTTTCTATCCATCGCAAATAATATCGAGTATAGGCAATTTTTTCTGATAACCAAATATGACGCCCTAATGTTTACGCATAAAACCCAAAACTCCACACCTGTATTTCTCACATAATTCACTGATCCTCACACGTAACCTATACCCATCACCCACCATATTATTGGACCACATATGTCCTTGTAATTCATGTACTCACTGCAAATGTTGTGTTATGCATTTGCTCCGTATACTCACTATAGTTTTTTTATTATGCATTTCATTATGCATTATGCATATCATGCATTATTATGCATTCTATGTCTACTATGATATGTTGTGGTTTCTCTTTTCTTGAGTCAAATGAATCTATTGTAAGTCACTTTGGACAAAAGCGTCTGCTAAATGCCATAAATAAACAAATTAATTAATTAATACATTTGTTCATCATCATCATCAGGTACATCTATGTTCGCTGTTTGTTTGTGTACCATATATCCATACTCATTGTTACCATTTAAAAGCCATATGTTATCCAGCATAACCAGCGGTACCCCTGAAAGTAATTCATTGATTCTCATTATTCTGTTGAGAATGAATGTTCAGAATGTGACTTTAGAAGTCCCTACGGGGGGGTGATGTGGTTAATTGTGTCGCGCATTTCTGAATTCGCCAGGAGCAGCCAAATAACTTGGAGAATGAAGGAAAATAAGATTTTTCCAGATTGGTGTTGCTTTGTGTTTTTTCTCTCAACGTATTTTCAAAACAAAGTTTGATTCATAAATAGTAGAAAAATGTTAAACCATGGAGTTAAATATTCCCATTTGATTAAAAGGGGAAACGCAGTTTACTTACGAGACGCTGAACAACAACGATCAATGGTTTCCTTTAAAGCAATAGTCCAGGTGAAAATCATTCCTCCATATTCCATGTGATATGAAGTCACAGTGTGAAAACGTTTTGATAGAGTTCAACCTTTAAATCGTACTACTTTCACACACACACACACATTATTGTTGAGGGGGCGTATACCAACGTATACCATTGAAGAAGTAATGCTGACGTCACTTCCGTAAACAAGACAAGGTTTCGGTTTCACTTGTCTGTGATAACTTTTATCTCCGTGTTGTAATGGATCACAAGAAGCGGGTGGCAGAAGATCTTAATCATATTGAGGACCTTAATCTAACTAACTTTGAAGGTGATTACCTCAGAAACACAGTTTGCCACACCCTCGCAATTAAAAGGTCATAGCTTTAAAAATATTTGCTTGATTTGCACAAGTGACAACGTTTTGAAGCTCTGATTCTTCACTCAAATCAAGACATTATTTGTAAAGCTATAACTTGTTAATGACAAGGGTGTGGCAAACTGTTTCTGAGATAATCACCTTCAAAGTTTACCCCCCACACTTGGCTTCATTCGGCCAGCTCCCGGAATGCAAATAAGTTGGAGGACCAACAAAGTCGCATGGCTACTTATCAGATGGCCACTTGACACCCTGCTGAATGGGGCAATCTCTGCATTGTTTTTGTGTTTTAAGGGAATGATTGACAGCGTCATCGTCACAGAACCTTGTTTTTAAAATAGCTTTTATTTAACAGTAAGAATATACATGTTTTATGAAAGTGAAGTTATTTAGGAGTTTAAAAGTGTGGACAACAAAACAAAATATTGAGTTGATCAATAATATGAGTCTCTGTGTCTCATTATGTAGGCTAACCCCAACCCTACCCCAGCTACGCCCTGAGAGCCTGTTTGAGGCGTCTTTTCATTTTCTTTTCACCTCAGGCAGAATTAACAGGCAAACTGGAGAATGTTGTGCATTGCTACTTGGTCATAATCTGCATCACAAACCTCAGCGGACTTCATCATATCATCAACTTCTTCCGTTGTAACAATGGCCGTATCGTCGGTCTCCTCCAGTGGTTCTTCAAAATATTCTTTCATCGTCACATTCAGGTTAAAATCCGCTGTTTGAAATGTTCCCCAAGTCCGGGAGAACGCCGTTATCAGATTCAGCATCGTCGTTCTCATCGTCGTTCTCGGCATCACTGTTGGAGAACTGACTATCTTCGCGGAAAATTAAGTCCACTGCTTAAACTGACTGGGATCTATCGCACTGGTCAGGTTAAGGTCCGAGATATGATTCAGAGCTTCCGCCACATATTCTGCCGAATATGGATAGATGATGTTCACCTGGATGCTCGCTTTAAAGGAAACCATCGATCTGCGTTGTTCAGCGTCTCGGTAAGTGAACTGAGTTTCCCCATGTCATCTAACGGGACTATTCAACTCCACAGTTTAACATTTTCAACCATATATTAATCAACCTCAGCTTTGAAAATACGTTGAGCGATAAAAATCACATGGTAATGCGAATCTGGAAAAATCAAATTTTCCTTCTAGAAAGGTTTTTTCCAAATTATTTGGCTGCTCCTGGCCATTTAAGATGTGCGCGACAATGCAGGTTTCGTTGTGGTGAGTCAATTTATTTTCACTTTACAGATATTTTAACACTTAATGTTAAGTCATGCAAAAAATAAAAAATAAAACACGAAGGTAATTCGATGGATGCAATTCAATTTACCTGGAGTTGTAGACATCATAGTTAGCAGCATATTAGGAAACATACATACGGTACATAATGCATTACATCAGAATACAAAAAAAAAAAAAGCACAAATTACATTTGCATTACAATTACAATTACAAAAAGCCTTTAAAATGCATTAGTGTTTCCATTTTGCATCTCAGACTGTTGTAACAACTGCAAGCCCTCCACCTCTGAAAATGAGTGTAGGAAGCTTCTCACCTAACTTGGGCCCTACTCTGATGTAGTATTGTTATTCCTAGTTAATCTTACAATGTGATTCCTAGGAGACATGGAATATGGAGTAATGATCTTCACCTGGACAGTCGCTTTAAAGGAAACGATCAATCGGCTTTGCTCAGCGCTATTCAGCGTCTTGGTAAGTGAACTGTGTTTCCCTATGTAATCTAACAGGAATATTTAACTCCACGGTTTAACATTTTCTACTTTTTAGTTATCAAACTTGGTTTTGAAAATATGTATCTGGAAAAATGTCATATTTCTTCTAGAAGGGTTTTTTCAACTTATTTGGTGGCTCCTGGCCATTTTAGAAATGCGCGACAATGCCGGTTTCGCTGTGGTGGGTCACAATTTAGTTTCACTTTACAGATATTTTAACTCTAAATGTTAAGTAATGCGCAAAAAAAAAAAAATACACATTAAGGCAATTGAATGCACTAAATTCAATTTCCCTGGAGTTGAAGAAGTCATAGTTGGCATCAGGATACATACATATATTACGAACTAACTACTCCCCGGGCGCCTCTATATATATCCTCTATAAGCCCACTGCTCCTAGATATGTTGGCTACTAGGATGGGTTAATGCAGAGACATTTCAAATGTCCCCGTTGTGGGACTGATAAGGGTAGATAAAATAAAATAAAAAATAATTAAAATAATGCATTACATCAGAATACATAAAAGATTACAAAAAGCCTTTAAAATGCATTAGTGTTTCCATTTTGCATCTCAGACTGTTTAAACAACTGCAAGTCCTCCACCTCTGAAAATGAGAGTAGGAAGCTTCTCAACTAACTTGGGCCCTACTCTGAAGTAGTACTGTTACTTCTAGTTAATCTAACAATGTGATTCCTAGGAGAGGTTGTGGAGGCCCAAGCACTTGAGAGTGGACAGTTTGGATACAACAACGTCCTTCATGTAAGATGAGGAAGCGATTTATCACCTGTGTGAGTACGTTGATGTATTTTGAGATAACTACTTGAACTAAACATCTTCCCACACTGTTCACAGTGGTACGGTTTATCACCTGTGTGAATACGTTGATGTTTTTTGAGATAACCACTTGAGCTAAACACCTTCCCACACTGGTCACAGTGGTACGGTTTATCACCTGTGTGAATACGTTGATGTATTTTGAGATCACTACTTGTACGAAACATCTTCCCACACAGTTCACAGTGGTATGGTCTGTCTCCAGTATGAATCCGCTGATGTCTTTTGAGATAATCACGTGTACTAAACATCTTCCCACATTGTTCACAGTGGTACGGTCTCTCTCCAGTATGCATCCGCTGATGTGTTGTGAGATAATCACTTGTATTAAAGATCTTCCCACACTGGTCACAGCGGTACGGTTTGTCACCTGTGTGAATACGTTGATGTCTTTTGAGACTACAACTTGAATTAAACATCTTCCCACACTGGTCACAACAGTACGGTTTCTCTCCGGTATGGATACGCTGATGTATTTTGAGCTCACTACTTGTATTAAATCTCTTCCCACATTGGTTGCAGCAGTACGGTTTCTCTCCGGTATGAATACGCTGATGTATTTTGAACGCACTTCTTGAATTAAACATCTTCCCACACTGGTCACAGTGGTGTGGTTTCTCTCTGGAATGAATCCTCCGGTGTATTTTGAGATTACTATTTCTATTAAATCTCTTCCCACACTGGTCACAATGGTACCGTTTCTCTCCTGTATGAATACTTTGATGTATTTTAAGATCACTACTTGTATTAAACCTCTTTGCACACTGGTCACAGCGATACGGTTTCTCTCCAGTATGAATACGCTGATGTCTTTTAAGGTCGCCAGACTTAAGAAAACTCTTGTCACACTGGTTACAACAATGTCTTTGTGTGTTCTTCTGTTCCCTGGTGGTTCCAGAGGTTCCTATTGGCTGAGAGGCTGCAGAGGGGAGGAGACTCTCTGCTCTGATCTCTCCACTCCTCAGCTGTTTGACGTGAAGCTCGCTGTGACTCCTCTTAATGTGCTTAGGACTGGAAAATCCACGAGTCTTCACCGCTGGAAGAACAGAGGCAGAGAAAGAAAAGAGCTGATGACAAAGAAGGTAGGTCATGGCAGAAAGATGGCCGACTGTTGTTGTCGTTCCGTACCACCGTGCTGTGCTGGGACCCGTGAACCCGCTTTGTTTTGCCAACTGAGCCGAGCAAAAGTAGGGCCTGACGGGAGGACCTGGTACTCAGAGTGGAGGACATGTGGAGGGTCTCCAATTATTTTCTGTGCCTGTCTGATACAAAGAGCCTGATGGGTGGGATGTTGCCCCACTCCCAGAATCTTCATGGCTCTGTGTGAGGAGTGTAACCTGAGTGTGGAAGTATTGTCACCACACGCCGCCAAGTGGCATTTTCAGGGACCTCCAGCCCAGAGACGGGGGTTGTTAACACCAGTTTATTGTAGAGATGAGGCTCAGTGGAATTAGCCAGGAGCAGATGGAACATGTCATAGGGCTCCCATCCTGACCGGTTGTGTGGATGGGATTTTTAAACCTGATGCTCGTTAGCCGTCAGGTGTGGCTGCTCAAGCCATCACATCCACCACACTGGGTTTTTAGCTGGACAGACTCTTTGGGGCTAAGTCTTACTCAAAAACGCTACAGCATGCTAGCAGGAAGAGGCAGCGATTGAACCAGCAACCTTCTAATAACTAGACGATCCACTCTTCAACATGTAACTGGCTTCACTTTGCATCATTCAGCAAAGTCCTGTTGTAGCGGTCGCTGGTGGTTACGCTGGGGTGCCAGTCCAAGTCTTGGTCTGACAATTTATAATTGATAAATGCCGCCAGCAGAACCCTACAAAGACCTGATATTGCAACCAGCCACTTAACTAGTGGTGCCACACAACTTAACAAACACAAACAAGCAAATTAGGAAACACACAACACAGCCACATTCAATAAACTCCCAGTGTGTTGTGAATTTTAAATATACACACAGTGCAATAGAACAACACAATATATTGTCCCGTGAAAGCCTCTCCAGGAGTCACTGCCTCGGTACAAACAGTTCCTGCCCCAGGCCGACGTCCCGTGGGAACGAGTCTTTCTAAAGTACATCACTCCATGGTGACGGAGGGATGACGGACTATTACAGCAAACTGAAACGCGCTGCCAGGGATTGGAGGACGATCGGCAGAGTCTCCAGACGGATCCTCTTACAGGTGTGTCTTTGCCGATGGAGCTTACGCCATACGACCTTTCGAACACCCCTACTTCCGCATTGGGCCGTTCCATGTGACATAGAGGACTGAGGCCTTAAAGTCGCAGAGTCCCACACTCTGTCCATGAAATTTTTATATTTGTTTGTTTTTTTAATGGTACATCAGCAAAGTGAAGAACTGAATCATCTGTATGAAGCCAGATACCTTGAGAACTTTGTACCAGTAGAAAGCAGAGGTAAACCTCTTTCTACACCACAAGGTTTTAAGAGACACTCAATGATTTGAACAAACTATAAATGTCAATAACATTGATTTAGTGTTGTGGATATCTGTAGTGCTCCAATACTTTTGCTTATTTTATTGAATGGGGAATCAACAATTAATGAAGTTACTACTTGTTGACATTCATCGAGTCAACAGCTTGGTAGGATAAAAAGTAAAACTTACCTGACGGAGGTTCTGTGGTCTCCTCCTGACCTCCGTCACTGTCCTCAGTGTCAGTTTGAGAGGCGTGTGAAGAGAAGAGCTGCTCAGCACCAGCTGGTTGTAAAGCAGCAGCTGGATCTGAGCTACTGCACTCATCATCATGTTCAGTCTTCACGGGGAACTCCTCCTCTTCCTCTTTAATGTGCGGGGGCTCCTCCTGGCCCAGACCGGGGCCCTGCTCCTGCTGCTCAGGGGGAAGCTCCTCTTTACAGACAGAGAGCTGCTGGAGCTCTGGAGGCAACGCTGACAAACAAACACAGAAAGATGACTGAACCAGACCTGCCATCATTGGGGCAATACTTGGAGTACCAACGGCATGAAAGAAAACCATGTGTAACGGGGAAGCGTTCTCTGCGATTCTCTCCCCGATCACCCCCTCTCCGTGCGTAACGCGCAGAAAACAATATTAAAGGTGTCCACGAGTCGTGCCCGGTTCTCCGTGCCTTCACCAGATGGTTTTAGTTGTTTTATCTAGAGGAACGGGGCACGGCGATCGGGACACACGGATAACCCCGCTCACATTTGTGTCCGGACAATTCACACATATAAAAATACATTTATCATTCCTCTTATTATATAGTGTTCAACTGCTGTGAGAACAGTCTGCAACCTGCTCTGTTTCATACCAGATCATATATAGTAATTATTTCACATAACTGTACATGAATAACATGTCATACATAAACCTTTAATTTCCTTCATGCTTTTAGACCACGTACATAGCACCAAGATGGCGGCCGTTGAGGAAAGACTTTGTTTCCGTGGCTGATAATTCATTTGTAATTGCCATGTGGTAGATGTGACATCAGCTTTTGAAAATGTATACGAAGGGTCCAGACCTGCTCTGCTCAGCTGGACTCCAGGCCTCAGGATGGAAGCCAGCACTCTGTACAGCCTCCGCATCTCCTGCTCCGAGCGCCTCCGTCCGCTCTCCCAGTGCAGCACAGAGCCTTCAAACTCTCTGAAAACGTCTCCTCCTGCCGCTATCACCTTGTCGCTCAGCGCGTCTCTCACTTCTTCTCTCACCTTCACCTTGTCGCACAGGAACAGAAGCTCTCCCACCGCCGCAGAGATTCGCTCTCGTACCGAGAAGGTGACGAGTTGGAGCCGCTCCGCCATTGTTGTTGTCGTCGTGGAGCTTCTGGTCACGTGTCTGTGTCGGAGGCGGCGGGAGAGTGAGCGCTGTGATCTACTTCCGGGTCAAAGAGCCTCCACCCAAGAAAAGGTGTAGAAGCCGAGTTGGAGCAACAAGAAGGAAATAAAAGCAGTGATCAACACTGACCTCAGCTGAGCTGGGCTCAAAGCGCCGCTGTCTGGCTGCGGGACTCCCCGCTCTCCGGTGCCCCCTGCTCGGGCTCCCTCTGCAGGACGGGTCGGGGCTCCGCGGCGGCCTGCTAGCATGCAGCTAATGCTAAGGGAAGCGATATAGCGCTGCTCGTTGCGTGGGAAATGAAATGAAGAAGCCAAAGGATCCACAAGTGAATGGAGCTTTTGTAAAGGTGTGTAAGCGTTTGAAAGCTGGAAGAGATAAAAACAAATAAGTAGGGATGGGAAGCTTGGTTGACTCTGCTGCTGCTGCTGCTGCTGCTTCTTTACTCTTTATTGTGGGTTGGCAAAGCAGCTTGGAGGCGCATTACCGCCACCAGCTGGACTGGAGCGGCAAATACTGCACCGTACTGCACTGTACTACACTGTACTGCACTGTACTGCACTGTACTACACTGTACTGTACTGTACTACACTACACTGTACTGTACTGTACTGTACTACACTACACTGCACTGTACTGTACTGCACTGTACTGCACTGTACTGTACTGTACTGTACTGTACTACACTACACTGTACTGCACTGTACTGTACTGCACTGTACTGTACTACACTGTACTGCACTGTACTGTACTGTACTGTACTGTACTGTACTACACTGTACTGCACTGTACTGTACTGTACTACACTACACTGTACTGCACTGTACTACACTACACTGTACTGTACTGCACTGTACTGCACTGTACTACACTGTACTGCACTGTACTGTACTACACTACACTGTACTGCACTGTACTACACTGTACTGCACTGTACTGCACTGTACTGTACTACACTGTACTGCACTGTACTGTACTGCACTGTACTGTACTGTACTACACTGTACTGCACTGTACTGTACTGCACTGTACTGTACTGCACTGTACTGCACTACACTAAACTGTACTACACTGTGCTGTAATACACTGTACTGTACTACACTGTACTGTACTACACTGTACTGCACTGTACTACACTGTACTGCACTGTACTGCACTACACTAAACTGTACTACACTGTGCTGTAATACACTGTACTGTACTACACTATACTGTACTACACTGTACAGTAATGCACTGTACTACACTACACTGTACTGCATTACACTGTACTGCACTGTACTACACTGTACTACACTACACGGTACTGTACTGCACTGTAATACACTACTGCACTGTACTGCACTGTACTGTACTGTACTGTACTACACTGTACTGCACTGTACTGCACTGTAATACACTGTACTGTACTACACTGTACTGTGCTGTACTACACTATACTGTACTACGCTGTACTGTACTATACTGTAATGTACCCCGTGCTTACATCGAGATTCAAGATTCAAGATTCAAGAGGTTTATTCATCACATACATATACATACTTTCATACATACATGCAGTGAAATGTAATGCAACGCACCCGGTGATAACACACAATACGTCCTAGACAGAACACAGAAGCTACCTAAGAAAATTTCTTTCTACTAGACCAACTAACTGATTCATAAAACGTAATACAGTAAGTCGAATACTTATAGAATAAAAATAAAAATATATAGAATAAAATAAAGTACAATAAAAATAAAAATAAATAAAATGGAATAGATAAAGGGAATATGCTTATGTTTATGGAATAGGCAATTATGTACATACAGATATGTGCATTGAAGTGGCATGTGAATTAAAGTGGCATGTGAATGTGAATAAAGTGAGGTGGGGTTTGGGATAATACAGCACAGTATACAACAGTACGGCGCAGCAATACGGCATCACGAACAACCCTGAACAGTGATACAGTATGCGGTACAGTATGCTACATACAGGACAGTAGGTAGTGGAGCCTAGTGCATGGCTCAGTTAGGACCCCTGGTGAGGTCAGCATTGACAGTTCTAATGGCTTGAGGGAAGAAACTCCGTCTCAGTCTCTCTGTTCTCGCTGTGTGACTGTGGAGGCGCTTGCCTGACCGCAGCAGCTGAAACAGTCCGTTGTTGGGGTGATGAGGATCCTTCATGATGCTGCAGCTCTGCTACTACACCTCCTGGTTTATAGCTCCTGCAAGGGGGGGAGGGTAGTTCCAGTGGTACGTTCAGCTGAACGCACCACCCTCTGCAGGGCCCGCCTGTCCTGAGCAGTACAGTTCCCAAACCAGGCAGTGATGTTGCCTGTCAGGATGCTCTCCACTGCTCCAGAGTAGAAGGACTTGAGGATCCTCACCGAGACCCTGAATTTCCTCAGCTGCCTGAGGTGGTAAAGACGCTGCCTCGCCTTTCTCACCAGAGTGTCTGTGTGAACAGTCCATGTTAAGTCCTCTGTGATGTGGACTCCCAGATATCTGAAGCTGCTCACCCTATCGACAGAAGTCCCATTAATCACCAAGGGCACGTGCGTCCTCGATTGTGATCCACGCCTAAAGTCCACAATCAGCTCCTTAGTTTTGCTGACGTTCAGGTGGAGGCTGTTGTCCTGGCACCAGAGTGACAGGTCAGCCACCTCCTCGCGGTAGGCCTTCTCGTCGCAGTCGGTGATCAGGCCCACGACCACGGTGTCGTCAGCAAACTTGATGATGGTGTTGGAGCTGGACCTGGCCACACAGTCATGTGTGTACAGAGTGTACAGTAGGGGGCTGAGGACGCAGCCCAGGGGGGGATCCTGTATTCAGGGTGAGGAAGCTTGACATGTGCTTCCTCACCTTGACCACCTGGGGGCGGGCTGTGAGGAAGTCCAGGATCCAGGCAACATGGGGTTTCCTCCACCTAACGTCAGTAAGGACCCCCCCAAAAACATGCACACATCATGGTGTGACCAGCGATGGACGCGCGTCAACGAATGCCGCCCACTGATCCTGGCTGTGCCCCCAGAGGAAGGACAAGCCATCCAAAGCATGTGCATGTGTTGTAGTGTGGTGTGACGATTAAAGATTGTTGTTGTTCTTCTTCCATACTAATACAAATCTATATACACTGGGGCAAAAAAGTATTTAGTCAGCCACCAATTGTGCAAGTTCTCCCACTTAAAAAGATGAGAGAGGCCTGTTATTTTCATCATAGGTTCACCTCGACTATGAGAGACAGAATGTGGGGAAAGAATCCAGGAAATCACATTGCAGGATTTTTTATGAATTAATTGGTAAATTCCTCGGTAAAATAAGTATTTGGTCACCTACAAACAAGCAAGATTTCTGGCTTTAACAGACCTGTAACTTTTTCTTTAAGAGGCTTCTCTGTCCTCCACTCGTTACCTGTATTAATGGCACCTGTTTGAACTCGTTATCAGTATAAAAGACACCTGTCCACAACCTCAAACAGTCACACTCCAAACTCCACTATGGCGAAGACCAAAGAGCTGTCAAAGGACACCAGAAACAAAATTGTAGACCTGCACCAGGCTGGGAAGACGGAATCTGCAGTAGGTAAGCAGCTTGTTGTGAAGAAATCAACTGTGGGAGCAATTATTAGAAAATGGAAGACATACAAGACCACTGATAATCTCCCTCGATCTGGGGCTCCATGCAAGATCTCACCACGTGCGGTCAAAATGATCATAAGAACGGTGAGCAAACATCCCAGAACCACACGGGGGGACCTAGTGAATGACCTGCAGAGAGCTGGGACCAAGGTAACAAAGGCTACCATCAGTAACACACTACGCCGCCAGGCTGTTTTTCTGCAAAGGGACCAGGACGACTGATCCGTGTAAAGGAATGAATGAATGGGGCCATGTATCGTGAGATTTAGAGTGAAAACCTCCTTCCATCAGCAAGGGCATTGAAGATGAAATGTGGCTGGGTCTTTCAGCATGACAATGATCCCAAACACACCGCCCGGGCAACGAAGGAGTTGCTTGGTAAGAAGCATTTCAAGGTCCTGGAGTGGCCTAGCCAGTCTCTAGATCTCAACCCCATAGAAAATCTTTGGAGGGAGTTGAAAGTCCGTGTTGCCCAGCGACAGCCCCAAAACATCACTGCTCTAGAGGAGATCTGCAGGGAGGAATGGGCCAAGATACCAGCAACAGTGTGTGAAAACTTTGTGAAGACTTACAGAAAACGTTTGACCTCAGTCATTGCAAACAAAGGGTATATAACAAAGTACTGAGATGAACTTTTGTTATTGACCAAATACTTATTTTCCACCATCATTTGCAAATAAATTCTTTAAAAATCAGACAATGTGATTTTCTGTATTTTTTTTTTTCTCATTTTGTCTCTCGTAGTTGAGGTATACCTATGATGAAAATAACAGGCCTCTCTCATATTTTTAAGTGGGAGAACTTGCACAATTGGTGGCTGACTAAATACTTTTTTGCCCCACTGTACTATACTAATCGGCATGCTACAGGAAAACAAAACTGAGAGTATTAAAGATGTTTATTCTGCATAATAAAGAGAAAGATTCAGAGCTGCTCCAAAGCAGTGTTCTGAGCAGTCTGCTCCTGCTTCTGACGAAGAGGGCTTTATACTGATGACAGGTTGTGTAACATTAATTAGCTTGTCCTTTACAGGATGATGCCAACTCAATCATCAATTGATCAAATCAAAATAATCAAGAACTCCAGTCAACTCAGGTCACAGGTACAGCCTGACTATGCCATAAAACATCAACTCCCACCTTTTTGCGCATCCCGAGGGAGGTTGGGGACATGGAATCCGAGGGGGGTCATGTTCAAAACCTCCATTACAGAGGCGGCTGCTAGGAGCTGTGGTCGGAAGGCAGTCGGTGCCTGTGGTGGCGGTAACCCAAGAACCCGTTGGTGGACACCAGCTGCGAAGGAAGCAGTCAAGCTGAAGAAGGAGGCATTTCGGGCTTGGCTGGCCCAGGGGTCTCCCAAGGCAGCAGACAGGTACCGGCAGACTAGAAGGGCTGCGGCTTTGGCGGTCACTGAAGCAAAAACCCGGGTGTGGGAGGAGTTCGGGGAGGCTATGGAGAAGGACCTTCGGTTTGCTCCAAGGAAGTTCTGGCACACTGTTCGGCGACTCAGAAAGGGAGGCCATAGCTTGGCTCAGGCTGTGTTCAGCCGGGGAGGAGAACTGCTGACCCGGACTGGGGGTATCGTCGGGCAGTGGAAAGAGCACTTTGAGGAACTCCTGGACCCGACCAATACGTCCTCAGGGGAAGAGGCAGAGTCTGAAGACTCGGGGGAAGTCTCGCCCATATGCCTGGCAGAGGTCTCTGAGGCAGTTAAAAAGCTCCTCGGGGGCAAGGCGCCGGGGGTGGATGAGATTTGCCCTGAGATGCTGAAGGCTCTGGACATTGTTTGGCTGTCTTGACTGACACGCCTCTTCAGTTTCATGTGGATGTTGGGTACAGTACCTGTGGAGTGGCAGACCAGCGTGGTGGTTCCCATTTTTAAAAAGGGCGACCGGAGGGTGTGCTCCAATTATAGGGGTATCACACTGCTCAGCCTCCCCAGGAAAGTTGACTCCAGGGTGCTTGAAAGGAGGCTCCAGCCGAGTGTCGAACCTCAGATTCAGGAGGATCAATCCAGATTCGGTCCTGGACGTGGAACAGTGGACCAGCTCTTTACCCTGGCAGGGTTGCTGGGGGGGTCGTGGGAGTTTGACCTCCAGTCTACATGTGTTTTGTGGACCTGGAGAAGGCTTTCGACCGTGCCCCTCGGGGGATACTGTGGGGGGTACTGAGGGAGTATGGGGTACCTGGGCCGTTGGTACGAGGCCTCGTACAACAAAAGTGAGAGCTGTGTTCGTATTCTCGGCACAAACTCAAACACGTTCTCAGTGGGTGTTGGACTCCACCAAGGTTGCCCCTTGTCCCCGATTCTGCTTGTGATATTCATGGTCGGGATCTCAAGGCGCAGCCGAGGTGAGGAGAGTGTCTGTCTGGTTTGGGAACCTATGAATTGCATCTCTGCTTTTTGCACATGATGTGGTTTTGTTGGCTTCATCAGACTGTGACCTCCAGCATGCACTGGGGCTGTTTATATGATTAAGAGGGTGGAATGTAACAAATTAATATCACAATATATACATATATACAGTAAATCTATGTAATTACATAAACATATATGCACACACACATAATGACGAACACAACTTCATATAACCCCAGTCACATAATTTCCACAAACATCCAAACCTTGGAGTCCCAGACGCAGCTGTCATTGTTCAGGCTTCACCTTGACGCAGCTGCAGAGAGCGACAACACTCGTCACATAGTTCACCAATGACCAGTAACTCCAAACTGACTATATATTGTTTCTGACTTCCCACAATAAAGCATTGGACTCAGAGAGTTGCTCCTAAACACATCTCTGATCCGACCCTTGTACATGTAAAACCAACGTCTATCTGCCTCTTCATTTAAGACCACCCACTGACAAACTGCAGATTAAAGTGACACTTTAATTTCTGTAACAGGCCGTGAGTCCGAAAAGGTTGGGAACCGCTGGATTAGATCAACACTAAACATCTTCATCGTCCCATTCTGCGTTTTACATAAGGAAACAGTGATTAACCTAATTTGTAATGAAAATCGAAAAACAGACTAAATTACAATTTTTAGATTAGTCTAAAGTCCCTGTGAATTGATTTCGTGGTTTCTTTCTAAACACATGATGCAGAATAGAAAGTAATTGCTGAAAACATGTGACGGAACGATGTAGGACTGAGTTGCGGAGACCATTAAACTGTTTCTCAACATTTTTGTGGTTCAGATCACAATATAAACACCAGGTCAGACATTCAGAAACTGAGCATCAGTGGTGATAAGCTATACCAACAGCTTACAGAGTTTGGGACCAAACGTTGTTTTGGGAATAAACACCTGGAGTAAAAGGTGTCTTAAGGCAGACCGGAAACTCATGCCAAGTGGACAAGCCCCCAGTATCTCAGAGTGGAGAGTACTGCCTTTTTTATACGATTCTGAAACCTAATTTTATGTACTTGGCAATTTTTTTTGAATCTTTCAAATTTGGCTGGGTGGTTAATAACACATTTTCTGTGGTATGACAAACTCAGAACATCTTATTTTCACTTTACAGGTATTTTAACACTTAATGTTAAGTAGTAAGTAATACAAAAAATAAAACACATTGAGGCAATTTGCTGGATGCAATTCAATTTCCCTGGAGCTGTAGGTGTCATAGTTGGCAGCATCTATGGATACATACATACACAATGCATTACATCAGAATACATAAAAAAAGATTACAAAAAGCCTTTCAACATGGACGACAGTCTTTCCGTTTTGTATCGCAGGCTGTTGTAAACCTGCAAGTCCTCCACCTCTGAAAATGAGAGTAGGAAGCTTCTCAACTAACTTGGACCCTACTCTGAAGTAGTACTGTTACTCCTAGTTAATCTAACAATGTGATTCCTAGTAGAGGTTCTCAGACGTTTGAGTACAGGCCCTGATCTACTGTGGAGGCCCAAGCACTTGAGAGTGAACAGTTTGGATACAACAACGTTCTTCATGTCCTTCATGATGAGGAAGCGATTTATCACCTGTGTGAGTACGTTGATGTATTTTAAGATGAGTATTTGTACGAAACATCTTCCCACACTGGTCACGGTTTCTCTCCAGTATGAACACTCGAATGTCTTTTGAGGTCGCCCGAGTAAAGGAATCTTTTGTCACACTGGTTACAACAATGTCTCGGGGTGTTCTTCTGTTTCCTGGTGGTTCCAGAGGTTCCTATTGGCTGAGAGGCTGCAGAGGGGAGGAGACTCTGCTCTGATCTCTCCACTCCTCAGCTGTTTGACGTGAAGCTCGCTGTGACTCCTCTTAATGTTCTTAGGACTGGAAAATCCACGAGTCTTCACCGCTGGAAGAACAGAGGGAGAGAAAGGAAAGAGCTGATGACAAAGAAGGTAGGTCATGGCAGAAAGATGGCCGACTGTTGTTGTCGTGCCGTATGTGAAAGAAATTCTTCCGCAAAGATCGGTGAGGTTAATCTGCCCGCTACAAGAAAACAACAACAAAAAGACAAAACAAAAAGAAAGACCCAGTACTGCTCCAAAGCAGTGCGCCGATCAATCTGATATCATTTCTAAAGACAGCAGGCTTTATACAAAAAATAGGGTGTGGCTTGGGTCAGAAGTCCCTTACAAGTCTGCGCCCCCCAACTGTTTTCTTGGGTGCCAACCTCAGACAATGAAATTCACAGGTACTTGCAAACTTGACCTGGCAGACGCGGATTGCACGACAATGCACCTTTAGGCTCCCCTGTTGAGTTTCTTCATCTCCATACAACGTAAACAGAGCCAATGTGATCTGATTCTTTCATGTTACAATTGACATTGTAGTAGCAAAACATTTCTCTTTACATTAGCCCTGGGAGGGTTCCTGGGGAAACAGAGACAATTGTATTAAAACCCCCCTCTGGAGTTAGAGGCCTTTGTCCTCATTCAAAATAGTTGATCGTAAGCATTTTTCTCTCACACGTACCACCGTGCTGTGCTGGGACCCGTGAACCCGCTTTGTTTTGCCAACTGAGCCGAGCAAAAGTAGGGCCTGACGGGAGGAGCTGGTACTCAGAGTGGAGGACATGTGGAGGGTCTCCAATTATTTTCTGTGCCTGTCTGATAAAAAGAGCCTGATGGGTGGGATGTTGCCCCACTCCCAGAATCTTCATGGCTCTGTGTGAGGAGTGTAACCTGGGTTTTTAGCTGGACAGACACTGAGGGGTAAAGTGTCTTGCTCAGGACACTACAGCATGCTAGCAGGAAGAGGCGGCGATTGAACCAGCAACCTTCTAATAACTAGACGATCCACTCTACCTACTGAGCCACTGCCCCAGTTAGTCACCAAAGTGAATGCCCAGATATCTGTAAGAGCTCACCTGTCCTATCCACTGGTCATGGATGACCACAGGAGAGTGGTCACCAATGGATTTAGGGTCCAACATTAGCTTGTTTCATTAACGTTGAGGGTGAGAAAGTGTTCACCACACCACTGAACAAAGCTCTGGATCATAGACTTATGGAGTTGACGATCAGAGTAGCTCAACTTGAGACCTAGGATGGCTGCATCATCTGAGAACTTCAACATGTAACTGGCTTCACTTTGCATCATTCAGCAAAGTCCTGTATCCATGAAATGTTTATATTTGTTTGTTTTTTTAATGGCACATCAGCGATGTGATGAACTGAATAATCTGTATGAAGCCAGATACCTTGAGAACTTTGTACCAGTAGAAAGCAAAGGTAAACCTCTTTGTACACCACAAGGTTTTAATAAACACTCAATGATTTGAACAAACTATAATTGTCAATAATGTTTATTTAGTGTTGTGGATATCTGTAGTGCTCCTATAATTTTGCTTATTTTATGTTGTTCATGTTTTATGTTATTTCATGTTCAGTCTTCACAGGGAACTCCTCCTCTTCCTCTTTAATGTGCGGGGGCCCCGGCTCCTCCTCCTCCTGCTGCTCAGGGGGAAGCTCCTCTTTACAGACAGAGAGCTGCTGGAGCTCTGGAGGCAACGCTGACAAACACAGAAAGATGAGTGAACCCGACCTGCCATCATTGGGACAATATTTTGAGTACCGTAATAGTGTAACACGGAATCTCTGTGGCTCTAACTTGCTAATTCTGATTTTGGCCGATTCTGATTTTTATTCAATTGTATGTTCATAATAAAACATTGACAATTAAATAACGTTTACTTCGTTTTACGATCTGAACCTTTACCCCAGCACTTCTCAGCCCAAGCCGCCGAAATTGTTGCACTAACCAAAGCATGTAGAAAGGTAAAGGCAAAATGATTACAATCTATACCGATAGTCAGTATGCCTTCTCCACCCTACACGTCTTTGCGGCACAATGGAAGAACAGAGGTATGGTCACATCCACGGGAAGCCAATCACACATGCAGAACTAATATTAGCACTACTAGACGCGGTTCTCCTACCAAAAGCTGTAGCAGTCTGTAAATGCGCCGCACACAGCAACAGAATAGATCCCGTTTTCACAAGGCAATCGCTTCGCTGACAAGGAAGCGAAATTCGCGGCCGCCCGACCACACACGAACATAGACACATACACAGCTGAAGCTGCGGTGACATATCGATCAAGATATTTTACGAGACATGCAAGAGACAACTACCGACAACGAAAAGACACAGTGGAAAAACAAGGGAAACAGATAATGGCATTTGGAAATGACCAAACGATAAACCTATCCTTCCTAAATCTCTTTTTAGATTTGCGGCTATTCTGAGCCATGGGTATACCCATGGCTCAACAGGAGGGATGGTCAATATGGTTGAATGTCAGTTCACAACATACAGACTTCATAATTACCCTAAAAGAGTTTTGTGCATCATGTCTAATATGGATAGACTGGCGACCTGTCCATGGTGAACCCTGCCTCTCACCCAATGACAGCTGGGATTGGCTCCAGCGCCCCCCTCGACCCCACGAGGATAAGATAGGTAAAGATGAGGTATAGATAATGGATGGATAGATGGATGTCTAATATGCTCCAAACAAAACTCACAGGGCAGATTACGACCAAAGAGAGGCGCATTCCCACCGGCTACCTACCCGTTTCAAACAATATGCATGGAATTTTATAGAACTAAATAAAGCAGAAGGTAGAAAGTATTGTTTAGTGATAATAGACATGTTTTCTTAAAGGGTAGAAATAATACCAACAGTAATTAATGACTAATGACTAGTAACTTAGCTTACACATTTTACCAAGCTCCCTAGGCATATCACCATTTGAAATGTTATATGGAAGACCCTATAGAATACCTCTCATACAAATTAAAGGAGATGATACAGAATTGACAGAAACAATTGTTGATTATATGAGTAAAATGTTGAAAAACAAAGATATTACAGCTAGAGTGTCTCCCCCGACAGAACCAGTGACGCAAGGTGAGACCCCGGTGAAACCACGGTGAAACCAGGCGATTGGGTGTTCTTCAAGGTCCTAAAGAAGAAGTGTTGGTCTACACCCCGGTGGGAAGGGCCATACCAGGTCCTGCTGTCCACCCCCAATGCAATCTGCATCGCTGAGAGAAAAACCTGGGTCCACCTCTCACACTGCAAAAAGACATGCATCACGCCAACGGATTCCGATAAGTAGACACCATGGCTAAAAGGCTGTGGCACCCCTTTAGAAGGATGGGATGTGGGTTTAGGGGAACCATCTGTATATAGACGTCAATATCACTACTGATAGGGGTACCCATACTATGGTACAAGATACAGGAGTCTAAGGGACAACCCACTGATGCCAGCACCTCCGCAGCACCAGAGTTGCTGTTGATAGCACCGAGCACTATCGAGTAAGAGAACTGCACACCCCTAATCTGATAGAAACGTACGCCAACCTAAAAGAGCTGTAAACCCGCATCTAGGGATGGCAACCCCTTTATTATTTTGGACTTTACGGAAGGACAAACAGCTAGTGTCCAATTTGACCCATGTTCGGTAATTCTCTGTGGGAACCAACAGTCGGGACATGTGTGGAGCATAAAGTATGTTTGCAAAGTACCCAATTCCATAACAAATTATCCCAGTACATCTATTCGCGTCCAGGAGAAAACTTGGTATGTAGGATGTAATAGCTGGAACCAAGTCATATGCAACTCTGGCCCTAGTGACTGGGGGTATAGCCTTCAAAGAGCCTCCCAAGGACAATATCCTCTAAAAGATAGATTGTCAATTATACAAACTTCCCTCCCGACAACCTGCGTTAAGAATAAATGCAACCCCTTATTAATCACCTTAAAATATCCCAAATCGGAGGATTTGGGATTCTACTTATTAGGTACTTACGAGAGCGGATCAGATCCATTGGGTGCTTTCAAAATTATCGTCCGTAAAAGGGCTATCCCGCCCGCTACTCCAACTGCCAAAACACCTAACACCACGGAGACACCCTCTAAGGCTTCACAGCCAAGTGACCCCGACGACCTCGTCAGAACTCTCCAGATAACGACCATGAGAGAGACATTTGATATAGAAACAGGCTACCAACAAAAGAATGAATGGCTTGATTGATTGATGGACACCGTTAAACAATGGAACCTTAATTCGGACTGCGTGGCCTGTGCCAAAGCCAGAGCTAACTTAGGGATGGTGCCATTCCCCTTAAATCCTTATAAAAATCCACAAGGTTTTAAGTGCATATTACAATGATATGCCCCTACCGCCACCCTGAAAATTGTGGTACAGTGGCTCACCTGTTTCCTCCCGTGTCCCCTAAGGTTAGACCCCCATGGTTCATGTTGTATGATGGTAACTTTATCTGTCTGCAGAGAGGCGGATCAGGACCGGACGTGGGAAGACTGATGTCCTGCAACACGACCTTAAAAGTATCTGCGGGTGATGAAGGGGTTATCGATACTTGGGTGGGAAACCAGGCCACAGCAAGAGCGGACATCTGGTGGTTCTACGGAGGGAAGACCCTCCACCGGCTACTACCCACAGTTTGGCGTGGGACCTGTGCTCCACTACAGCTGGTAATGCCTTTTATGTCCTATCAGTAAGTGGCAGTAGTAACCATGTCCTGCCAACTACAACCAATCTTAAACGATACAGGAGAAGTTCTCCTGGAGGAACGTTTGATAATCGAGTATATATTGACGCTATCGGAGTACCTCAAGGGGTTCAGCCTCTTTTTGGATTATTGTTCCCTTCATCACAACAAACCTGCTCTTTATCCCTTATTTCAGATATTAATTCAAACCAAATCGAATTTCAGATCAATATGGAAATTCTCTTTTTTTCAATTTTTGTATGATGAAAGAAAGTTTCCCTAAGGCCCATTTTTTTGATTTTTTTGTGTTCTGTGCCAGAGTTGAGTTTCCTGTCAAAATGCTTTATTTATCCCCTCCTTTTTTATTTGAGCTATCATTTTGCTTCTATTGACGGGATTATTTATCCCATTTACATTCAATGAGAGCATGTTATCATGTTGGTTGTTAATTACCTTTCCAGTTGAAACATTGCACTTGTAGCACCGCAGACCTGGAGAGAGATATCATACAAGTAGGTATCAGCCTTCATCAGCCTTTCATTATACACCGAATAAAAAGGAAAAAAAGAGGCTGGACGGGTTTTTAGGAACATGAAGTCCACTTTATAGGAAACGATCAAATCAATAACCAATAATACAATAATGATGAAAATGAAACAAACTGAGCCAGACTCTACTTGAAGGTCAAGAAAGTTGTAAAAAAGATTTATTTATTAAGGCCATGAAATACAATCCAATGGGATTTGAACTCACCGCGTATGTAGGTGCGGGTATCACCACATGCAGTATTAAAGTGGTAATCCATGAGATCACTGGGTTGAGAAACCCGGTGTTTGTTGTAAAGTGCCTGCTGAGTAAAGCAGCGTCCGTTCAGCTCCTCTCTTTGCCGTGTGTGGTGCTGGCGGCGGGGCTGGCCACGCGGCGGCTGAACCGTGGACGTGGAGGAACGTTCCCAAAAACATCCAAGAATAATGGGGATGGTAGCTCAGGCGGTAGAGCTGTTGGTCTAGTGATCTAAAGGTTGCTGGTTGGATCCCAGGCTCCTCCTGCTAGCATGCTGTAGTGTCCTTGAGCAAGACACTTAACCCCTAATTGCTCCTGATGGCTGCGTCCGTCGGTGATTGAATAATTGTAAGTCGCTTTGGATAAAAGCGTCTGCTAAATGTAAATGTAAATGTAATAAACAAACGGATCCGAAGAAGAAAAGAAGGCAAGAGCGACGAGGAGGGGAAAGCCCCACCTCACGTGCTCTGTGTACTTCCACCAAACCAGAACGTGTACATGTACCACTCTGCTTCTCTTCAAAAGGAAAAAAAACTTGTATTTATTTCTTTTGGAGAAGTACTCAGAGCTTCCACTGCAGTAACAGTACAAATACCCCAATGCTGAATGACTAGTGGAAGTACCACAGTGACATTTCTACTCTAGTAGAAGTATATAAGTACTTGCTCTTAAATGCACTAAAAGTGGTGAAAGTTAAAGTACTGACACAATAAAAAACTACATGCGGAGTCATTGCATTTACAAATATAAATGAATGAATCCTGATTTCTTTCAGACCGTGCTGGAGATGTCACAGAGTAAAAGTAAAGAGTTTCCTGAATAATTCCATACAGTAACAAAGTACTAAGGTACTTTCCACCGCTTTTGGTTTTGTCGCCAAAGTCTTTGTTCCACCGGTGTTAAACCCGAGTGCGTGACCCACCGAACGTTCTCCCTGCATTTCCTGCGTCTGGAGACCAGTCTGATGCACGAGAACATGAATAAGTACTTTTAATGTAGTAAACTGTATTTAAAAAAAAGATAAAAACTGTGTGAAAACTGCGTTCCACAAATTCCTGTCAAATGACCTCGCACACAAACAGAGGAAATGCGTCAAAAAGCGTTGGAACGTCCAGGAGAATTAAAGAAGTGATGACGTGAGGGAGCAGCAGGCACTCCTTCAAAAGTCAATCATTCCTTTCAAGGTGCAGCAGCTGGAGCGCCGGCAGGTCGGGTGGAGGTGAAACCAGAAGAGTCACTTTGGGATTCAGCCTCAGACACAGGGCGTCGACGTGAGGCCGAGGGTCCCGGGTTCAGGAAGTCCGAGTCCGGTCTCTGTGTTTCCCCTCCCTCCCTCCCACGTCTGGGATGACGACCCCTCTACTCCTTGGACCCCGGGAGCACGGAGCCGGAGCCGGAGCTCCACCCTGAGGCCCCGTCGGGCCGGCACCTCAGGGTGTGGGTGTTGAGCGAGGACTGCTGGCTGAAGCTCCGCCCGCAGATGCTGCAGCTGTACGGCTTCTCCCCGGTGTGCACCACCCGGTGGCGGCTGAGGCTGGAGCCGTCGCTGAAGGCCTTCCCGCAGACGGCGCAGCGGAAGGGCTTCTCTCCGGTGTGGAGCCGGGCATGCGTTGCCAGGTTCCCGCGGACGTTGAAGCTCCTCCCGCAGACGGGGCAGCGGTACGGGCTCTCCCCCGTGTGCACCCGTCCGTGGGTGGTGAGGTTGCCTTTGGTCTTGAAGCGCTTCCCGCAGACGGAGCAGCGGAAGGCCTCGTCGCCGGCGTGGAGCCGGGCGTGCCGGTCGAAGTGAGACTGGGAGTGGAAGGTTTGGCCGCACGGTGAGCAGACGAGCGGCTCGCTGTGCCGCTGCTCGTGCTGCTTCAGGTTCCCCTTGAGGGAGAACTCCTTACCGCAGACGGAGCAGGCGAATGGCTTGAGGCCCGTGTGCACCTGCATGTGGCGCTCCAGCAGGCTGAAGTAGGGGAACCTCTTGCCGCAGACGCCGCACGTCTTGTGGGTTTCCACGTGGAGCTTGAGGCCGTCGCTGGAGTGGTGGCGTTCTCCGCACAGGCCGCAGTCCGTGGGATGGGCGGCGACGTGGACCATCAGGGCGGCTCGGCCGGCGAAGCGCTTCCCACACACCTTGCAGGAGAAGGACAACGCCTCGCGGGACACCTGGAGCTCGTTGAAGAGTTGCACCGATCTCCTGAACGCCCGACCGACGGGCAGAGCCTGTGCAACGGCTCTGCGCCTCGTCTCGGGTTCCAGTGTTTGGGAACCTGACTGAGGTTCTGCGGTCTCCTCCCGACCTCCGTCACTGTCTTCAGTGTCAGTTTCAGAGGAGTGTGAAGAGAAGAGCTGCTCAGCACCAGCTGGTTGTAAAGCAGCAGCTGGATCTGAGCTACTGGCCACTTCTGACACTCCCCAGTCCTCTCCATCAGCTTGTGTTTCCATCTGTTGAGTTGAGGTGCTGGCTACAGCTTCTGCCTCTCTCTTCTCCTCAGTTTGGCGCTGATGAAGCTGGGACCACTGAGCGCACTCTTCAACATGTTCAGTCTTCACGGGGAACTCCTCCTCTTCCTCTTTAATGTGCGGGGGCCCCGGCTCCTCCTGGCCCAGACCGGGGCCCCGCTCCTGCTGCTCATGGGGAAGCTCCTCTTTACAGACAGAGAGCTGCTGGAGCTCTGGAGGCAACGCTGACAAACAAACACAGAGAGGAGAAACATCTTGTTGGTCACTTGGTCACGAACGACAAAACGCAACAAAAACAACAGAAGCTGGAATTTACAGCAGGGGGGCATTCAAAAACAGTATATTCAGACTTTTACTTGTTAGTGGTGATGGTTTCGATAAAGATTTAAAGGTGCAGTCTGTATAATTTAGTGGCATCTAGCGGTAAGTTTGCAGCTCACCACCAACTCAACACCCCCCCAGGTGGTGCAATATGGCGGCTTCGGTGGAGGAGACGGTGAGCGCTAAACTCATCAAAGTCCCTCTCTAGAGCCAGTGTTTGGTTTGTCCCTTCTGGACTCCTGTCCAATCATGGCGGTGCAACACGGCGGCCTCCGTGAAGCGTACCCGCTCCCAATGTAGATGAAAACAGCTCATTCTAAGGTAACGCCAGAACAAGCATTCTTATTTTCATGTGATTAAACACTAATTAAAACATACTTATAAATGTTATATTCCATTTCTGACAAGTCCGCTCTGTAAACTCTACAAACTGCATCTTTAAACAGAAACAGTTTCTTTAACGCTTGAGGGAAAATCATCACCACGTCCAGGTTGGGCCACGTGGTGGAACATCTACTTCCCAGACGCCACGTTCATCTCACCGAGGTATGTAGTAACAAGGCTTCAGTAAAAAACTGGTATTTAATAACAACACTTCAGTAAACAACTGGTATTTAGTAACAAGGCTTCAGTAAACAACTGGTATTTAGAAACAACGCTTCAGTAAACAACTGATATTTAGAAACAACACTTCAGTAACCAACTGGTATTTAGTAACAACGCTTCAGTAACCAACTGGTATTTAGTAACGACGCTTCAGTAAACAACTGGTATTTAATAACACAACACTTCAGTAAACAACTGGTATTTAGTAACAAGGCTTCAGTAAAAAAGTGGTATTTAGTAACAACGCTTCAGTAAACAACTGGTATTTAGTAACAACACTTCAGTAAACAACTGGTATTTAGAAACGACACTTCAGTAAACAACTGGTATTTAGAAACAACGCTGCAGTAAACAACTGGTATTTAGAAACAACGCTTCAGTAAACAACTGGTATTTAGTAACAACGCTTCAGTAAACAACTGGTATTTAGAAACGACGCTTCAGTAAACAACTGGTATTTAGTAACAACTGGTATTTAGTAGCACCTGGTATTTCGTAACAACTGAACTAAACGAACAACTAAACGAAACGACACTTCAGTAAACAACTGGTATTTAGTAACACAACGCTTCAGTAAACAACTGGTATTTAGTAGCAAGGCTTCAGTAAAAAAGTGGTATTTAGTAACAACGCTTCAGTAAACAACTGGTATTTAGTAACAACACTTCAGTAAACAACTGGTATTTAGAAACGACACTTCAGTAAACAACTGGTATTTAGAAACAACGCTGCAGTAAACAACTGGTATTTAGAAACAACGCTTCAGTAAACAACTGGTATTTAGTAACAACGCTTCAGTAAACAACTGGTATTTAGAAACGACGCTTCAGTAAACAACTGGTATTTAGTAACAACTGGTATTTAGTAGCACCTGGTATTTCGTAACAACTGAACTAAACGAACAACTAAACGAAACGACACTTCAGTAAACAACTGGTATTTAGTAACACAACGCTTCAGTAAACAACTGGTATTTAGTAGCGAGGCTTCAGTAAACAACAGGTATTTAGTAACAACGCTTCAGTAAAAAACTGGTATTTAGTATCAACTGGTATTTAGTATCAACTAGTATTTAGTATCAACTGGCATTTAGTATCAACTAGTATTTAGAAACGACGCTTCAGTAAACAACTGGTATTTAGTAACGACGCTTCAGTAAACAACTGGTATTTAGTAACAACACTTCAGTGAACAACTGGTATTTAGAAACGATGCTTCAGTAACAACTGGTATTTAGTAACAACGCTTCAGTAAACACCTGGTATTTAGTAACGACGCTTCAGTAAACAACTGGTATTTAGTAACAACGCTTCAGTAAACAACTGGTATTTAGTAACACAACGCTTCAGTAAACAACTGGTATTTAGTAGCAAGGCTTCAGTAAAAAAGTGGTATTTAGTAACAACGCTTCAGTAAACAACTGGTATTTAGTAACAACACTTCAGTAAACAACTGGTATTTAGAAACGACACTTCAGTAAACAACTGGTATTTAGAAACAACGCTGCAGTAAACAACTGGTATTTAGAAACAACGCTTCAGTAAACAACTGGTATTTAGTAACAACGCTTCAGTAAACAACTGGTATTTAGAAACGACGCTTCAGTAAACAACTGGTATTTAGTAACAACTGGTATTTAGTAGCACCTGGTATTTCGTAACAACTGAACTAAACGAACAACTAAACGAAACGACACTTCAGTAAACAACTGGTATTTAGTAACACAACGCTTCAGTAAACAACTGGTATTTAGTAGCGAGGCTTCAGTAAACAACAGGTATTTAGTAACAACGCTTCAGTAAAAAACTGGTATTTAGTATCAACTGGTATTTAGTATCAACTAGTATTTAGTATCAACTGGCATTTAGTATCAACTAGTATTTAGAAACGACGCTTCAGTAAACAACTGGTATTTAGTAACGACGCTTCAGTAAACAACTGGTATTTAGTAACAACACTTCAGTGAACAACTGGTATTTAGAAACGATGCTTCAGTAACAACTGGTATTTAGTAACAACGCTTCAGTAAACACCTGGTATTTAGTAACGACGCTTCAGTAAACAACTGGTATTTAGTAACAACGCTTCAGTAAACAACTGGTATTTAGTAACAACTGGTATTTAGTAGCACCTGGTATTTCGTAACAACTGAACTAAACGAATAACTACACGAAACGACACTTCAGTAAACAACTGGTATTTAGTAACACAACGCTTCAGTAAACAACTGGTATTTGGTAGCAAGGCTTCAGTAAACAACAGGTATTTAGTAACAACGCTTCAGTAAAAAAATGGTATTTAGTATCAACTGGTATTTAGTATCAACTGGTATTTATTATCAACTGGCATTTAGTATCAACTGGTATTTCGTATCAACTGGTATTTCGTATCAACTGGTATTGAGTAACAAGGCTTAAGTAAACAACTGGTATTTAGTAACAACTGGTATTTAGTATCAGCTGGTATTTAGTATCAACTGGTATTTAGTAACAACTGGTATTTAGTAAAACAATGCTTCAGTAAACACCTGGTATTTAGTAACAACGCTTCAGTAAAAAACTGGTATTCAGTATCAACTGGTATTTTGTATCAACTGGTATTTCATATCAACTGGTATTTCGTATCAACTGGTATTTAGTCACAACTGGTATTTCATATCAACTGGTATTTAGTCACAACTGGTATTTCGTATCAACTAGTATTTAGTCAGAACTGGTATTTCGTATCAACTGGTATTTAGTAACAACTGGTATTTCGTATCAACTGGTATTTAGTAACAACTGGTATTTAGTATCAACTAGTATTTAGTATCAACTGGCATTTAGTATCAACTAGTATTTAGTAACGACGCTTCAGTAAAAAACTGGTATTTAGGAACAACGCTTCAGTAAACAACTGGTATTAAGTAACGACACTTCAGTAAACAACTGGTATTTAATAACACAACACTTCAGTAAACAACTGGTATTTAGTAACAACACTTCAGTAAACAACTGGTATTTAGAAACGACGCTTCAGTAACAACTGGTATTTAGTAACAACGCTTCAGTAAACACCTGGTATTTAGTAACGACGCTTCAGTAAACAACTGGTATTTAGTATCAACTGGTATTTCGTATCAACTGGTATTTCGTATCAACTGGTATTTAGTAACAAGGCTTAAGTAAACAACTGGTATTTAGTAACAACTGGTATTTAGTATCAGCTGGTATTTAGTATCAACTGGTATTTAGTAACAACTGGTATTTAGTAAAACAACGCTTCAGTAAACAACTGGTATTTAGAAACGACGCTTCAGTAACAACTGGTATTTAGTAACAACGCTTCAGTAAACACCTGGTATTTAGTAACAACGCTTCAGTAAACAACTGGTATTAAGTAACGACACTTCAGTAAACAACTGGTATTTAATAACACAACACTTCAGTAAACAACTGGTATTTAGTATCAACTGGTATTTAGTATCAACTGGTATTTATTATCAACTGGCATTTAGTATCAACTAGTATTTAGTATCAACTGGCATTTAGTATCAACTAGTATTTAGAAACGACGCTTCAGTAAACAACTGGTATTTAGTAACGACGCTTCAGTAAACAACTGGTATTTAGTAACAACTGGTATTTAGTAGCACCTGGTATTTCGTAACAACTGAACTAAACGAACAACTAAACGAAACGACACTTCAGTAAACAACTGGTATTTAGTAACACAACGCTTCAGTAAACAACTGGTATTTGGTAGCAAGGCTTCAGTAAACAACAGGTATTTAGTAACAACACTTCAGTAAACAACTGGTATTTAGTAACAACGCTTCAGTAAAAAACTGGTATTTCGTATCAACTGGTATTTATTATCAACTGGCATTTAGTATCAACTAGTATTTAGTATC
Source organism: Zeus faber (assembly GCF_960531495.2). Classification (NCBI taxonomy): domain Eukaryota; kingdom Metazoa; phylum Chordata; class Actinopteri; order Zeiformes; family Zeidae; genus Zeus; species Zeus faber. The sequence goes on along the minus strand of NC_137193.1, from coordinate 811,565 downwards.
AACTGGCATTTAGTATCAACTTGTATTTAGAAACGACGCTTCAGTAAACAACTGGTATTTAGTAACGACGCTTCAGTAAACAACTGGTATTCAGTATCAACTGGTATTTTGTATAAACTGGTATTTAGTCACAACTGGTATTTCGTATCAACTGGTATTTAGTCACAACTGGTATTTAGTCACAACTGGTATTTCGTACCAACTGGTATTTAGTATCAACTAGTATTTAGTCACAACTGGTATTTCGTATCAACTGGTATTTCGTAACACCTGATATTTAGTATCAACTGGTATTTAGTATCAACTGGTATTTCGTAACACCTGATATTTTGTAACACCTGATATTTAGTATCAACTGGCATTTAGTATCAACTAGTATTTAGTATCAACTGGTATTTAGTAACAACTGGTATTTAATAACAAGGCTCAGCAACGTGAGCAGCGTCAATGAAGCAGAAGCAGGAAAACAACCTGGAGGGAATCAAACCGGTGACGTGTCAACTGGTATTTAGTATCAACTGGTATTTAGTATCAACTAGTATTTAGTATCAACTGGTATTTAGTATCAACTGGTATTTAGTAACACATGGTATTTAGTATCAACTGGTATTTAGTAACAAGGCTCAGCAACGTGAGCAGCGTCAATGAAGCAGAAGCAGGAAAACAACCTGGAGGGAATCAAACCGGTGACGTGTCAACTGGTATTTAGTATCAACTGGTATTTAGTATCAACTGGTATTTAGTATCAACTGGTATTTCGTAACACCTGATATTTTGTAACACCTGATATTTAGTATCAACTGGCATTTAGTATCAACTAGTATTTAGTATCAACTGGCATGTAGTATCAACTAGTATTTAGAAACGACGCTTCAGTAAACAACTGGTATTTAGTAACGACGCTTCAGTAAACAACTGGTATTTAGTAACAACACTTCAGTAAACAACTAGTATTTTGTAACACAACGCTTCAGTAAACAACTGGTATTTAATAACACAACACTTCAGTAAACAACTGGTATTTAGTAACAAGGCTCAGCAACGTGAGCAGCGTCAATGAAGCAGAAGCAGGAAAACAACCTGGAGGGAATCAAACCGGTGACGTGTCAACTGGTATTTAGTATCAACTGGTATTTTGTATCAACTGGTATTTCGTATCAACTGGTATTTCGTAACACCTGATATTTTGTAACACCTGATATTTAGTATCAACTGGCATTTAGTATCAACTAGTATTTAGTATCAACTGGCATGTAGTATCAACTAGTATTTAGAAACGACGCTTCAGTAAACAACTGGTATTTAGTAACGACGCTTCAGTAAACAACTGGTATTTAGTAACAACACTTCAGTAAACAACTAGTATTTTGTAACACAACGCTTCAGTAAACAACTGGTATTTAATAACACAACACTTCAGTAAACAACTGGTATTTAGTAACAAGGCTTCAGTAAACAACTGGTATTTAGTATCAACTGGTATTTAGTCACAACTGGCATTTAGTAACAACTGGTATTTAGTATCAACTACTATTTAGTATCAACTGGTATTTAGTATCAACTGGTATTTAGTATCAACTGGTATTTAGTAACACATGGTATTTAGTATCAACTAGTATTTAGTATCAACTGGTATTTAGTAACAACTGGTATTTAATAACAAGGCTCAGCAACGTGAGCAGCGTCAATGAAGCAGAAGCAGGAAAACAACCTGGAGGGAATCAAACCGGTGACGTGTCAACTGGTATTTAGTATCAACTGGTATTTAGTATCAACTAGTATTTAGTATCAACTGGTATTTAGTATCAACTGGTATTTAGTAACACATGGTATTTAGTATCAACTGGTATTTAGTAACAAGGCTCAGCAACGTGAGCAGCGTCAATGAAGCAGAAGCAGGAAAACAACCTGGAGGGAATCAAACCGGTGACGTGTCAACTGGTATTTAGTATCAACTGGTATTTAGTATCAACTGGTATTTAGTATCAACTGGTATTTAGTATCAACTGGTATTTAGTAACACATGGTATTTAGTATCAACTAGTATTTAGTATCAACTGGTATTTAGTATCAACTGGTATTTAGTATCAACTGGTATTAAGTAACACATGGTATTTAGTATCAAGTAGTATTTAGTATCAACTGGTATTTAGTAACAACTGGTATTTAATAACAAGGCTCAGCAACGTGAGCAGCGTCAATGAAGCAGAAGCAGGAAAACAAACTCGAGGGAATCAAACCGGTGACGTGTCAACTGGTATTTAGTATCAACTGGTATTTAGTATCAACTAGTATTTAGTATCAACTGGTATTTAGTATCAACTGGTATTTAGTATCAACTGGTATTTAGTAACACATGGTATTTAGTATCAACTGGTATTTAGTAACACATGGTATTTAGTATCAACTGGTATTTAGTATCAACTGGTATTTAGTATCAACTGGTATTTAGTATCAACTAGTATTTAGTATCAACTGGTATTTAGTATCAACTGGTATTTAGTATCAACTGGTATTTAGTATCAACTGGTATTTAGTATCAACTGGTATTTAGTAACACATGGTATTTAGTATCAACTGGTATTTTGTATCAACTGGTATTTAGTAACACATGGTATTTAGTATCAACTAGTATTTAGTATCAACTGGTATTTAGTAACACATGGTATTTAGTATCAACTGGTATTTAGTATCAACTGGTATTTAGTAATAACTAGTATTTAGTAACACATGGTATTTAGTATCAACTGGTATTTAGTATCAACTAGTATTTAGTAACACATGGTATTTAGTATCAACTGGTATTTAGTAACACATGGTATTTAGTATCAACTAGTATTTAGTATCAACTGGTATTTAGTATCAACTGGTATTTAGTAACACATGGTATGTAGTAACACATGGTATTTAGTATCAACTGGTATTTAGTAACACATGGTATTTAGTAACAAGGCTCAGCAACGTGAGCAGTGTCAATGAAGCAGAAGCAGGAAAACAACCTGGAGGGAATCAAACCAGTGACGTGTCAACTGGTATTTAGTATCAACTGGTATTTAGTATCAACTGGTATTTAGTATCAACTGGTATTTAGTAACAAGGCTCAGCAACGTGAGCAGCGTCAATGAAGCAGAAGCAGGAAAACAACCTGGAGGGAATCAAACCGGTGACGTGTCAACTGGTATTTAGTATCAACTGGTATTTAGTAACACATGGTATTTAGTATCAACTGGTATTTAGTATCAACTGGTATTTTGTAACACATGGTATTTAGTATCAACTGGTATTTAGTAACACATGGTATTTAGTATCAACTGGTATTTAGTATCAACTGGTATTTAGTAACACATGGTATTTAGTATCAACTGGTATTTAGTAACAAGGCTCAGCAACGTGAGCAGCGTCAATGAAGCAGAAGCAGGAAAGCAACCTGGAGGGAATCAAACCGGTGACGTGTCAACTGGTATTTAGTATCAACTGGTATTTAGTAACACATGGTATTTAGTATCAACTGGTATTTAGTATCAACTGGTATTTAGTATCAACTGGTATTTAGTAACACATGGTATTTAGTATCAACTGGTATTTAGTAACACATGGTATTTAGTAACACATGGTATTTAGTATCAACTGGTATTTAGTAACAAGGCTCAGCAACGTGAGCAGCGTCAATGAAGCAGAAGCAGGAAAACAACCTGGAGGGAATCAAACCGGTGACGTGTCAACTGGTATTTAGTAACACATGGTATTTAGTATCAACTGGTATTTAGTAACACATGGTATTTAGTATCAACTGGTATTTAGTATCAACTGGTATTTAGTATCAACTGGTATTTAGTATCAACTAGTAGTTCGTATCAACTGGTATTTAGTATCAACTAGTAGTTCGTATCAACTGGTATTTAGTATCAACTAGTAGTTCGTATCAACTGGTATTTAGTCACAACTGGTATTTAGTATCAACTGGTATTTAGTATCAATTGGTATTTAGTAACACATGGTATTTAGTATCAACTAGTATTTAGTCACAACTGGTATTTAGTATCAACTGGTATTTAGTATCAACTGGTATTTAGTAACACATGGTATTTAGTAACACATGGTATTTAGTCACAACTGGTATTCAGTATCAACTGGTATTCAGTATCAACTGGTATTTAGTATCAACTGGTATTTAGTATCAACTGGTATTTAGTATCAACTGGTATTTAGTATCAACTAGTAGTTCGTATCAACTGGTATTTAGTATCAACTAGTAGTTCGTATCAACTGGTATTTAGTATCAACTAGTAGTTCGTATCAACTGGTATTTAGTATCAACTAGTAGTTCGTATCAACTGGTATTTAGTCACAACTGGTATTTAGTATCAACTGGTATTTAGTATCAACTAGTAGTTCGTATCAACTGGTATTTAGTATCAACTAGTAGTTCGTATCAACTGGTATTTAGTATCAACTAGTAGTTCGTATCAACTGGTATTTAGTATCAACTAGTAGTTCGTATCAACTGGTATTTAGTCACAACTGGTATTTAGTATCAACTGGTATTTAGTATCAATTGGTATTTAGTAACACATGGTATTTAGTATCAACTAGTATTTAGTCACAACTGGTATTTAGTATCAACTGGTATTTAGTATCAACTGGTATTTAGTAACACATGGTATTTAGTAACACATGGTATTTAGTCACAACTGGTATTTAGTATCAACTGGTATTTAGTATCAACTGGTATTCAGTATCAACTGGCATTTAGTATCAACTGGTATTTAGTATCAACTGGTATTTAGTATCAACTGGTATTTAGTATCAACTGGTATTTAGTAACACATGGTATTTAGTATCAACTGGTATTTAGTAACACATGGTATTTAGTATCAACTGGTATTTAGTAACACATGGTATTTAGTATCAACTGGTATTTAGTAACACATGGTATTTAGTAACAACTGGTATTTAGTATCAACTGGTATTTAGTATCAACTAGTATTTAGTATCAACTGGTATTTAGTAACACATGGTATTTAGTAACACATGGTATTTAGTATCAACTGGTATTTAGTAACACATGGTATTTAGTATCAACTGGTATTTAGTAACACATGGTATTTAGTATCAACTGGTATTTAGTAACACATGGTATTTAGTAACAACTGGTATTTAGTATCAACTGGTATTTAGTATCAACTGGTATTTAGTATCAACTGGTATTTAGTATCAACTGGTATTTAGTATCAACTGGTATTTAGTAACACATGGTATTTAGTATCAACTGGTATTTAGTAACAAGGCTCAGCAACGTGAGCAGCGTCAATGAAGCAGAAGCAGGAAAACAACCTGGAGGGAATCAAACCGGTGACGTGTGAGGAGAACGCTCAGCACGAGTGATAATAAAAGAACAATAATAAAGCTGCAATGCGCTGTTACGGAGTCATAAACAATAGAAGGAGGTGGTGTTAAACAGGTGGGTGTGGAGGTGTGGAGGCTCCAGACCTGCAGTGTGCAGCACCACCTGAGGACTCCAAGCAGCGCTCACTAACTTGCTCAGCTCCATCTTTTCTCTTTTTAAGCGACAAACTTCCTCCTCGTGTCCTGAAAGCGTTTCTTCCATCAAGCCCCACATGTGCTCCGCATCTGGCCGCACTGGCCGCTGGAGCATCGCCCTCAGCGCCTCCGCCCTCTGCATCCTCTCTGGTGGGTCCGGAGCAGCTAAGCTACCTAGCCGCTAAGCTACCTAGCCGCTAGCCTCCGAGGCGCTGCTGGCGCACGTTGATGACGTTCCTTTGTGTCCTTCTGGTCCAAGAACTGAGAAGGGTCAGAATCTGAGAAACCTAATTTAAAACATACACGAATGAAATAATAACAATTGTAATTATAATGTATATAAGTAGAATAATAATTGTAATAGGTTTAATAAGTATTCTTGTGTATCTCCATTTGTCGTAGTTATTTAAACATACAAAACCCCTGGAAGGCTCCCGGCTGATAAGTCGCAAGGTGTGACGTCACTGAGCGGATCCTTACGTTTTTACATTTACATTACATTTACATTTACATTACATTTACATTTACATTTACATTTACATTACATTTACATTTACATTACATTTACATTTACATTTACATTACATTTAGTCATTTATCAGACGCTTTTATCCAAAGCGACTTACAAGGGAGAATAACATTCAAGCTACATTGCGACAGAGATTAGTGTAACAACAACATTCGTGTAACAATAAATACTGCAAGTGTGTTTTAAACTTCTATGAATCTAAAACATGTATTTGTCAACATTTTGAATCTTAGAGGTAAAGAACAAATGTACCTTCTGCAAAACTGAACAAAATACTCCCGATCGTCTTTTCTAGGGCTGGCCATATAGTCTTTGACATTTTGGGAAGGCTTTGAGAATTATTTACGCTGCAAAACACCACATGACGTCATCGTCGAAGGGACATGTACTGTTACTTCTTCTAGAAAGCCTCTGCAGATGAATGTATTGGTTTCCTCTATTTATTTGACTTATTTATCAGTTCATTTCAATGTTTTTCTTCAAACACGTTGATTAAAACCCCCGAGAGGCTCATAAGTCACGCGGGGTGACGGCACTGTGCCTTTATTTAATAATAACCCTCAAATCTCTCATAAAACGATACCAAATCAATACGTTTTTGAAATATATATTCCAAAAAGGCATTTGAAGACCAAGGATTGGTTTCCTCTATTTACTTGAGTAAATTATCATTTTGTTTTATAAATGTTTCATATTTTTCTATATTACTGTTATATTTATTATTTTTTTTTTTATTTAATAATTATTATTATTATTATTATTATTATTATTATTATTATTATTATTAATAAATTAAATGAGGCTGCTCGTCCCAGACCCTCTTCCGGTCTGGGAGCCCACCCACCGGAAGCATCCGCCCCATGAGCCTGAAGTAAACAAAGGGCCGCCATGTTGGAACGATGCTCCAGCGGCCAGTGCGGCCAGATGCGGAGCACATGTGGGGCTTGATGGAAGAAACGCTTTCAGGACACGAGGAGGAAGTTTGTCGCTTAAAAAGAGAAAAGATGGAGCTGAGCAAGTTAGTGAACGCTGCTTGGAGTCCTCAGGTGGTGCTGCACACTGCAGGTCTGGAGCCTCCACACCCACCTGTTTAACACCACCTCCTTCTATGATCTGTGCCTGACATCAGCCTCCAGGGCTTGATAAAGTCTTATGTTCAACACACAACATGCTTCATCAGGCGTCTGCAGCTCCTGACAAACTCTTTACATGGATTCACTTCAAAGCTTCAACCATCAGCTTCAAGCTCATCAGGACTTTGAATCTTGCCTCCACCTGTTATTAGTGTCTCCACCTGTGGCTGGTTCTCCACCTGTGTCTCCACCTGTGGCTGGTTCTTCACCTGTGGCTGGTTCTCTGGTTATCTCAGGCTTTATTTTGTGCTGGACTCGCATCACTACATGTAGCAGTGTGTTTTTGAGGGCATTCCCTGCTGCTTTCGTAGTATCATTTGAAGCTTATTTCTCATGGAATCAGTGAATAAGTAAACATGTCTTTGTGTGGAGTATGACACAACTAGAAGCAGATGTGGAAGGCAGGAAGGGGCTCCTTCCATCACCCATGGACAAGGAATACAGAGGGTTAGGGGATCCAATCAACCTCATGAAGTACATGTTTGTATGAAGACATGATATAACATGTTTAGATATGAGTAGGATATGACTTATTAAGACATCATATGAACAATGTATTCAGACAATATAAATAAGAGTGAACGTCTTGACAGAGAGGCCTCTGTAAAGCAAGAGGATGGGGGCTTTCTTTGAGTGACCTGTGACCTCTCTCCAAGGTAGAGAGGGGTACTGAGTAATTATCTCCACATGGTGTCTAAGCTCAGAAAAATAGGAGACAAGGAGGAGTCAATGCTTCGAGAAGAATATACAACAATATATAACAATAATTAATAAAGAGTCTGATCTGTGTATCCAACTTACCTCAGGCGCTGCCTATTTGTTGAAAGAACCTGACAGTGGGCTTTCCTCCACCACACTTCCTCCAAACACTTGTTTGCTAACGTGAGGATAGAAGCTTTAATAGTCACATCAGGGCCTCCTCACACTCAGGGCGTGGCCACTTGGAACATCTACTCAGCTGCAGCTTGTCAAATGAAGCTCTGTCCTCCCTCAGCTCTGTGCTGCTCTCTGTGGCTCTAGTGTTTCATCAAGGTCTCTGTGTTTGAATGTGGCCGCCCTTCATAACAATGTGGGAACAAAGTTCAAAAGCTCAAATGTTTGACTGAGTCCTAGTTTTCCTCCCTGTGTTTGTTTGTCAGCGTTGCCTCCAGAGCTCCAGCAGCTTCCCCCTGAGCAGCAGGAGCGGGGCCCCGGTCTGGACCAGGAGGAGCCGGGGCCCCCGCACATTAAAGAGGAAGAGGAGGAGTTCTCCGTGAAGACTGAACAGGATGAAGAGTGCGCTCAGTGGTCCCAGCTTCATCAGCGCCAAACTGAGGAGAAGAGAGAGGCAGAAGCTGTAGCCAGCACCTCAACTCAACAGATGGAAACACAAGTAGTAGAAGTAGAAGTAGAAGTGGATCCACAGACTGAGACTGAAGACAGCGACGGAGGTCGGGAGGAGACGGCAGAATCTGTCAGGTAACTGCTTCCTGTGGCTGTTTGGATCAGTGTCGGCAGGTGATGAGTTCCTCAGTTTTTGATCCCCAGTTCAAGAAAAGTCCAAAGACTAATAAATTGATGTATGAAGTTCTAGGCCTGTTTGAATCCTGTTGTAGTTTTTCCTAAATATCCATAAATGCTTCCATCGTTTGAGTGACTAGTGCACAGGAAAGCAGATCAATTACAATTTCTATGTTTTGCAACAAGATCAGCCTCCTCCTCCATTTTATTCCTATTGAGGTAATATTCCAACCTTGTAAGCGAGGTGTAAAAACCCTGTTCCTCAAAGCTCCTTGTGAATCCTGCCGAATGTTACTGTTTACAGACCTAGATGAATCGGTGCTATTCCGCTCAACGGTGTCACCTTCAAGGGAATCACTCATTTTCAGCATCAAAATGGCCGATGAGGCTGAGCTCTAGTTTCCGGGTAGCGACAGAGCAGTGAGTTGAGCCGGGGAAGGTGGAACTCCATCTCCAATCGCCGAATGAAGAGTGAAGTAAGAAACAAAGTAAAATAAGTGGTGTTGGGAGCTTTCTGTGCTGATAAGATCATATTTCCCGTTGTGAGAGATGCGATGCCGCTCGTTTGTCTGGAAAACCTCAAACTTTCAAGTTTCATTTCAAAGTCTCCGTTCAGAATGGAATTGAGATTGTCCGTTCATCTCTAGGGGGCGCTACGCCACAGTTTCTGGATCGGCCGGAGAGGGCTCTTCTTAGAGCCGGAGAGGTGGAGGACATGGCGGGGAGTAGGTTTGGTGTCCGTTTTGGTGCTGAGAACGGCTGGAGTTCCCCCTTGTAAGCGTTGCAGTGTCGTCAGGAATGCAGGGTTGGTTGTTTGGGAACCAGCGCAGCCTCTTGGCGGCTGCAAAGCTGCTCTCTCACCACACGGTGGGAGAGACGCTGTCGTGTCCTCACCCTGGTTGTCCGGCAACACGTTCCGGCACCTTGTTCTCGCTCGTGTTTGGGCCAACGTGCGCGGTGTGGTTTGGAGACATGGGCCTAGCTCTTTGCTTTCATGCAGATTGTGTTGAGCGTTACGTGTCGCCCGGGGAGCAGTGTCACATTTAGTCGACCACAACAGACAGAAAACATAGAAGAAACACGTTTTTTTTCCCAAACTTAAACACTAAAATATGGATCTGCAATTATAAATCCGTTTTCCAAGCTCATCCTCAAGTCACGCTTCCTTCTGCTTCGTTTCTTCCGTTCGGAAGCCGCCTCGCAAAAGTTCAGCCAACCGGCTTGTTTGCCGTGTTTTGGGAGGTGTGGGCGCCGGCTCCTCCGCGACCTGCGGTGACCCAGCAGCTGGCGCGCGGTGCAGCTCGGCAGAGACGTCCACGTGCTCCTACGCAGAAGCATGAAGCAGGCTGTACAGGTCACACGGGGTGATGTTTCTGAGTCTACGGGAAAGGGAGACGTGGTTGGAATCCATGTTGCCGGTCAGAAAACCACAAAACCAAACAAAGTACTAGTAAAGTAACGAGGAGAGGTCAGAAAGGAAGGCACTAGTAACTAGACTCGTAAGCACTAGAGCCGCGGGTAAGGCGAGGAAACGATGAGAAAGAAGTGCATCAGAGAACACAAAGGCTCATGGGTATTATACCGTACGTCATGGAAACCAGTAAGCATTACATTATCAAACACAAGTTCAAAGATATTTTATTGAATGAGCAACCAACCAACACAATACACTCTGGTGATGGTTCTGTCATCACCCTGCGCTAATCCTCTCTTCTTTCTTTTCCTTTCTCCTTCTGTTCTTCCAGGAGCAAAATCCCAGTCGGCCCGGACTCGGTCCGGCTCCTCCCCTTCGTCATCTCAGCTCTTCCTCCACAAACGCAGGAAGAGGAGTCACCGCGAGCTTCACTTCCAGCGGCTGAGAGGCGGCGTGATTGGAGCAGAGAATCTCCTCCCCTCGGCGGCCTCTCGGCCAATAGGAGCCTCCGGAACCGCCCGCAGCCGGAGCGACGCGCCGAGACCTCACGGCTGTGGGCGCTGTGGGAAAAGCTTTGGTCGGCGAACCGATCTGAAGAGGCACCAGAACATTCACTCTGGGGAGAAACTGCACCGCTGTGCACAGTGTGCCAAGCGCTTCAATAACGTCAGTAATTTAAAGACGCACGAGCGTATTCACACGGAAGAGAGACGATACCACTGTGAAGAGTGTGGGAAGAACTTTCGATTGAACGGCGATCTCAAAGCACATCGGCGTATCCACACGGCGGAGAAGCCGAACCTCTGCGACCGGTGCGGGAAAAGGTTTAGCAAAAAATGTAATTTGAACACACACCGACATATACACGCTGAACGGAAGCGGCACGGCTGTCTTCACTGCGGGAGGAGCTTCCGCGCCAAAGGAGACCTCAAAGTCCACCAGCGTCTCCACACCGGGGAGAAGCCGCACCGCTGTGCACAGTGTGGGAAGAGCTTCAATCACAGGGAAGGGCTGATCACACACCAGCGGAGCCACACGGGGGAGAAGCCCTACCACTGCCCGCAGTGCGGCAAGAGCTTCAGCCAGCTGCAGAACGTGCTGAGGCATCAGCGCACGCACACCGGGGAGAAGCCCTACCCGTGCTCCCAGTGCGGGAGAAGCTTCCGCCAGTTGGAAAACCTCAAGACGCACCGGCGCACGCACACCGGGGAGAAGCCGTACAAGTGCGCCCGGTGCGGGAAGAGCTTCACGCGCTCGTACGGCCTGAGGAAACACCGCTGCGTCCGGGCCGCCGAGTAGACCTCCGGTGGCCGCGGCGTTGTCTTTCCCACCGACGCGCGTCCAAACGGGAATCGCAGAGGAGAGCACGCGCGTCCAGAGGAGCCGACCTCGGCTTGGTTCATCGTCCGGTCACAGGCCTCCACCCAACAGCCCCACGCTCTGGTGCCTCGGGTGTGTGTTCAAATGGAATATAGCGCCGCACAAGCATGACAACCTCACTTGATAAGTGTGAACCGAACCAAACCCAGCGGCGGCGGGGTCATGGCTCCGGCCCGGTGTTCGCGGCCATAACACGCCTGACGTCACGTCAACGGGGCGCCGCTCTGAGGCGGAGTCGGGTTAAACCCCGACCCTGCCGCACACCTCCAACCTTCAAAGTGGATTCCTGCTGAGAAGAAGCTGGTGACCTGAAAACATGAATTCAAGTCAACAGGATTTTTCTGGCTGAATCAAAGAGTTTATAGTGAAATAGTGGAAGTTGATGGAATTGTGTGTTACTCTAAAGACTCTTTTTCATGGTATTCTCTCTCTTATGTGTCCTGAGATTCATTGATTCTCTCCTTCATGAAACATTCCTGTTACTCCTCTGACACCTAGTGGACATCTTAAGTTCATACAATGTATTAGTTAGTGATGGGAAAAATGGATCAGGTTGTGGATTCAAATGATATCTAATAAAAAGGTAAATATGCTCAATAATGGAGGAAATTAATTATCAATACATTATAATAAATGACAGATGTCAATGAATACAAGATGAACAAATATGAAGGAACAGTAAACTGAAGAGAAACACATACTGTATATATCTACCATGTTCAAAAACACGGAAGAAGAAAGTAAAAGATGTTGAGGATAAAGTTAGATGAAGGAATAAAGAAGTACTTCTACAAGCAGCCTGCAATGGTCAAATGGCGAAAGGCCCCAAATCCTCCAGAAGGACAGAGGTTTCTAGTAAAACATGGTCAATCCAACATCCTGTCCACAAAGCCCCCACCCCCCCGTTCCCCTGGCGGCTTTCAACCTCTACAAGGGCTTTCTCTTCTGTGTTTACTGAATGGTTGAAGAACAAAACACAGGTTTTACAACCCTTTCCCAAGCTGTCTCCAGTTAAAAGATACCATGAGTTTAGCAAAAGTAAGAGGGAAAAATTCCCTCAATAAAATCAGACAAATAAAACACGATAGTAATACTAACTCTTACTGATTTGATAATCAGGAACCGAACCAAACCTGGGTAGTTGGAGGTGGCCGACCTGTGTCCTCCTACAGTCTGGTCCTGTCCATTGCCCTCTGGGTTCTTAACCTCTCTGTGGGTTTGGAGTTTTTCTGCATTTGCGGTGCTTTGGGCTCAGAATGTTCTTGCGGCTGTGGGGTGTCTATGCGGCCGCAGCCTTCTGCTGCTTGGAGGCACTATGATACGCTTCTGACCTTATACGCCAGCACTCATTGGGACAGATCCCTTTCACACACAGGTGGACACAAACTGCCAGCAATCCGCCTCATACACTGCCCCGAACCACCTCCTGATTACGTCATGCTCCGTTTTTGCTGTAGTCGTCAGTGGAAGACGCCACGTGCCGCAATCGTTCCAAACATTGTCGATTCAAGTATGATTGGTCAGACACGTTTGTTTCTTTCTGTTTCACTTGCAGTGATCATCTCCTTGTTGGAATAGCAATGAACATTAGTTGCATAATTGATCAAGGCATGATCATAGTCCTCTAAAGAGGGGGATTGGTGGCGGCCATAAATGTAGAACAGAAATGCTGTGCTCGTCATCCCCCAGGTCACCCAGAGGAGTTTTTGGAAGCTGTTCTTAATAATGAATAAAGCTCGGCTTTGCAGGTTGAGAGTTTGAACCCCACTCGCATGAGAAACTCTGTCTTGGATGCAACGGCACAAACACCCTGTGTGTAAGCCCAGCCTGCTGACAGGTAAAAAAGAACAGTGTCAGTTGTGGACAGTCCATGACTTGGCAACCACTAGCCACTAACTGACTGTCTGGCTGTGTAGGAAGGATTTTCAACTCAAAGCTGTATACATAGTTCTGCCCCTTCTAGGTAAGGCTAAGATGTAACAACAAACCATCCCCCAGACAAACAAAGCCATGTACATGTTACATGTTTTATTGGGAATAGATGAATCCTAAATTGATCTACAGGGTGTAGCCAGGCCAACGCGATGTAACCTAGTTAGACGCTTTAGGTCGATCAAAGCCAACAATTTCTAGAATAAACAAACATTGATTGGTCTTACAGCGTCCATATTCTGCAGATTCATTAATTATCATTAATCATTAACACTCAATGCAAAGTCAATTCACTGGTTTCCCTGGAGTTGTAGACGTCATAGTTGGCAGCCTATTAGGATACAGAATGCATTAGATCACGATACATAAAAAAAGATTACAAAAAGCCTTTGAAATGGACGACAGTCTTTCCATTTTGCATCTCAGACTTTTGTAAAACTGCAAGTCCTCCAGCTCTGAAAATGAGAGTAGGAAGCTTCAACTAACTTATTGTTACTCCTAGTTAATCTAACAATGTGATTCCTAGGAGAGGTTCTCAGACCTTTGAGTACAGGCCCTGATCTACTGTGGAGGCCCAAGCACTTGAGAGTGAACAGTTTGGATACAACAATGCCCCTTCATGTAAGATGAGCGATTGAAACTCTTCCCACACAGTTCACCACAGTAGGGTTTCTCCCCAGTATGAATACGCTGATGTGTTTTGAGATAACTACTATTAATAAACCTCTTCCCACACTGGTCACAGCAGTAGGGCTTTTCTCCTGTGTGAATACGTTGATGAATTTTGAGATAACTTCTCGTATTAAATCTCTTTCCACATAGTTCACAACGGTGCAGTTTCTCTCCTGTATGAATGCGTTGATGTCTTTTGAGATTACCTGACTTAAGGAAACTTTTGTCACACTGGTTACAACAATTCCCCGGTGTGTCTCTCTGCTTCCGGGTGGTTCCGGAGCTTCCTATTGGCTGAGACGCTGCGGAGGGGAGGAGACTCTCTGTTCGGATCGCTCCACTTCTCAGCTGTTCGACGTAAAGCTCGCTGTGACTCTTCCTCATGTGTTTGTGGAGGAAGAGCTGAGATGAGAAGGAGAACCGACACCCAGGGCAGGAAAATCCATGAGTCTTCACCGCTGGAAGAACAGAGAGAAAGAAAAGAGAGCGGTTTACCAAGAAGGTGGGCCATGGCAGAAAGATGGCCAACTGTTCTTTTCGTGCCGTACCACCGCGCTGTGCTGGGACCCCTGAACCTGCTTTGTTTTGCCAACTGAGCCGAGCAAAAGTATCCGTGCTGATTTTAGCTCCTTGTTGGCCTGGAACCAAGTGACCCGACTGTGGTCAGCCTGAGATAAGCCAAAGGGAAAATATGGGGCTTTTTTTTTGGGGGGGGGGGGGGGGGGGACAGAAATGTACAACCTCAACCTCTTAAAAGCCTGGAGGGAGGAGGTCCCGGTCCCTTGGTGACAACGGTGGTTGAGAGAGATGAGTTGGCTCCGGATATCCCAAGGTCTAATCCCCCCATCGCCGTCCCTTGTGAGACATCTGTTGCTGTGCCAGACAGCGTAGGTCGCTGTGGTGCAACAGCCAGCCCAAGAAGGGTGTGGTTGGGTGGAGGGGGGTGCGGTATGTGGGGTACCACTTGGGCCCATGGCTAGACAGCACAGCGGTGGCTGTGGCCTGTCCAAGGCACAAGACAACAGATCAGGTCGGGGGGTTCTTGGGGAAGACGGTGTGAAGGGGGCGGTGGCAGGCGGCCGGACCGCTCCTCGGGCAGTGGTGGTATGTGGGTGTAGCGGGGGTGTGGCTTTCAATGTGCTGCAGGTGGGGGAGGGAGAGGTGGCTCAGCTGTGAGTAGACAAACTGATTGACGGGGGTTTTGAAAACTGCCATGTTGCTCCGCTGTGCACCTGGATCCTGGACTTCCTCACAGGCCTCCCCCAGGTGGTCAAGGTGGGGAAGTACATGTCAAGCTCCCTCACCCTGAATACAGGATCCCCCCAGGGCTGCGTCCTCAGCCCCCTACTGTACTCCCTGTACACACATGACTGTGTGGCCAGGTCCAGCTCCAACACCATCATCAAGTTTGCTGACGACACCGTGGTCGTGGGCCTGATCACCGACTGCGATGAGAAGGCCTACCGTGAGGAGGTGGCTGACCTGTCACTCTGGTGCCAGGACAACAGCCTCCACCTGAACGTCAGCAAAACCAAGGAGCTGATTGTGGACTTTAGGCGTGGATCACAATCGAGGACGCACGCGCCCTTGTGGATTAATGGGACTTCTGTCGATAGGGTGAGCAGCTTCAGATATCTGGGAGTCCACATCACAGAGGACTTAACATGGACTGTTCACACAGACACTCTGGTGAGAAAGGCGAGGCAGCGTCTCTACCACCTCAGGCAGCTGAGGAAATTCCGGGTCTCGGTGAGGATCCTCAAGTCCTTCTACTCTGGAGCAGTGGAGAGCATCCTGACAGGCAACATCACTGCCTGGTTTGGGAACTGTACTGCCCAGGACAGGCGGGCCCTGAAGAGGGTGGTGCGTTCAGCTGAACGTACCACTGGAACTACCCTCCCCCCCTTGCAGGAGTTATACACCAGGAGGTGTAGTAGCAGAGCCCGTAGGATCATGAAGGATCCTCATCACCCCAACAACGGACTGTTTCAGCTGCTGCGGTCAGGCAAGCGCCTCCGCAGTCACGTAGCGAGAACAGAGAGACTGAGACGGAGTTTCTTCCCTCAAGCCATTAGAACTGTCAACGCTGACCTCACCAGGGGTCCTAACTGAGCCATGCACTAGGCTCCACTACCTACTGTACTGTATGTAGCATACTGTACCGCATACTGTATCACTGTTCAGGGTTGTTCGTGATGCCGTATTGCTGCGCCGTACTGTTGTATACTGTGCTGTATTATCCCAAACACTACCTCACACTATTCACATTCACATGCCACTTTAATTCACATGCCACTTTAAATGCACATATCTGTATATACATAGCCATATTCCTTCAACCTATTCCATTTTATTTCAATTTATTTTTTTATTGTATTTTATTCTATATATCTTTATCTTATTCTATAAGTATTCCACTTACTGTATTACGTTTTAGGAGTCAGTTAGTCGGTCTATTAGAAAGGAATTTTCTACTTTTTATTTTATTTTATTTTTGTACTTTTTCCTAGGACTTATTGTGTGCTATCACCGGGTGCGTTGCATTACATTTCACTGCATATATGTATGAAAGTATGTATATGTATGTGACAAATAAAAATCTTGAATCTTGAATCTTGAATCTTGAATCTTGCTCATCTCTGTCTCACAGCCAAGCCGGGTCCTGACATCCCAGACGACAAACCCAACACTACGAACAGGTAGGGTGAGGGACGCCAGTGCATACTACATATATACTGTATCATTATATAATTTATTATAAATACACTGATACAATATTCTATAGTATATGTATATTCTATGTTATCTTACATTATATTGTAGCTTATATTATTATATATATTACTATGTGGTTACTGCTGGCTCCGTATACATGGCGTACTGTCATCAAGCTGCGTTGTTTGTTGTTGCTACATAGTTAACTTTGCACAACTAGCTGGCTGCATAGCTAATCGTAGCTATGCATAGCTAATCGAAGCTCAAAGTTCAAAGTGTTTTATTAGTCAAGCGTACAGTAGAACACAAGTTCATTCAGTACAATGAAATACTTGGGGCATGACAGGCAACAACTACGTAGTGGGCATAAAAAGATAAAATAAAAATGGCAAAGATCGTAGTAACCCTAGCTATGCAGAGCTGCTAATCAAATAAATTATGTTTAAGGACAGTTTAACCGGGGGTGTTATTATGAAACCACCTACAGGGCTCAACCCTAACTTTTAAAAGTGGTTGCCAGGCTTGCAAACCAGGCATCAACTTTTGGTTGCCAAAACCGATTATATAGTCGCCATTTTTAGTCACCTTATATTTTGAGTAATTAAGATAGTATGCTGTCTTAGTTTTAACGTAGTATCAGAGAACGAGTCCACTAGTTGATCGATCACAGTTAGCATCGCACTCTTTGGTGGACTAAAAAAAAAAGAAAAAATGCGAAAATGAAACTTTATTTGCTTCGCCATTGTCTATAAAATGCACGTGCAGCATTGTGGTTCCGAATCCAACAGCAATATTTAAATATAATTCCAAGGCTTCAGGTCGTCTGTGTGCATGTGGCACAGAGCCCCGGCTCGCTTGCTGAACAACGCAAACAAAGGGATGTATCCTACAATGTGGTGACCGCTACCCAGAATGCAACAATGCAATCAATCCTTCTTTGCACACATGGGCCTATAGAGGCATAGCACTACGCAAAATATGGCCTGGAGGTCTTGTTAGGTGAACAACTGCCACAACCATCTTGTGTGACACCTTGATCCTTCTTTTTCTACCTTCCTTTCTCCATTTTTGTACATTTAGTATATTTAAGATATTTCTCTATGCAATTGAATAGAAGTGATCCTCCACGGTTGCTATGGACCGGAGTCCATAGCAACCGTGGCAACCGTCAAACCTCACATTCCCTATTGTATATTAGTCTGAATCATAGGTTTTTCAAATGAATAACATAAATCATGTTTTTCTTTAGTCTCATTTAATAGTAATGGCTACTAAGCGATTAATCAACTAATCTTGCCACCGTGGTATCGTATATTACTAAGAGGTCTATGTCTACCTATCATGTGGATCTATCAGAGAGAGAGAGAGAGAGAGAGAGAGAGAGAGAGAGAGAGATTTTTTTTTTTTTTGATTTTTAAAGCATCTTTATTTTAACATTTTCTCTAGTTCACAGTTACAGACAATACCACAAACACACTTGGTTCACTAACAGAGTCCTACACGTTAAAAACAGACTGGAAGCACAGGTCGTCCTCCACCAGGGAACAGATGGCGTCGTTAAAACACCACAGACTGATGAAGACGTCCAGACTCTTCATCAGTCTGTGAAAGTTAAAATCAATCAAGACTCTGGCCCTGACCAACGCTACAAACACTCTTCCTAAAACACTCTCCTTTCCCCTCAGTTTGTTCCTCCTCGTGAGGTAGATGGCCATCTTCGCTTCCCCTACTAGAAAATTAAGCAGTCGCCATTTCTCTGCGTTGGCCCTGTAGTATCTAGCCCCAAAAATAAAACAGTTTCTGGACCACTCCTCCTTAAAGAGCTTAAAACTTTCCTTTAAAAGACTAAAAAGCTCTAAAAGTCTGTCGCACTCTGCAAAACAGTGAAACACGGACTCTGGCAGTTTGCAGAATGGACATTCATTTGCGACCGTGGGATTAAAAACAGAAACAAAGCTGTTGACAGCTATGGCTCCATGTAGGACCCTCCATTGGAGGTCCCCCGTCCTTTTCTTGGAGGGAGCTTTGTAAAAACTCCTCCAACACGGCTCCTCCTGTCCCCCCATCTGGAGCCGTCCCCTCCAGACAGTGTCCTGCCGCCCCTCCAGTCCCTTCCTGTTTAAAACAACCACACACTCTTTGTAAAAAGCCTTCCCGCTGGCTGTGTGCAGGTCCAGTTCTGCATAACGTGCCCTGTGCAGCAGCTTCCCGGAGGACCCCTCCAGGTTGGGGGTCAGGGTCATCTCCGGGAAGGGATCCTCCGAGTTTGGCTCCTCCGCGCCTTCGCCGTACTCCTTCAGCAGGGCCAGCTCCTCCTCCGTGAGCGTCTCCCTCCACCTCTTGAGCACCAGGTGTACGATCCTGGTGGACCTCACCCCCAGCCGCTCCGCCATGGCCTCGCCGTCCTGCAGGTCGCTCCCCGCCGCCGCCACCACCTGCCTCAGGGTCAGGACCCCGCCTCCCTCAGGATACTCCTCAGTCCTGGAGTGGCCCCGTCCTGCACATCCAGCCTGGCTCCTCCGATCACCGGCTCCTCCAGGAGCCAGTGGAGGGAATCTGCGGCCTCCCTTTTCCTGTTCTTAAATAACCCCCAAGCTTTAAAAATCTCCTGATAAAAACGGGGTAAGCCCGACTTGTTTAGAAGACTCGTGTCCATTAAAAACAACGAGCGGTCAAGTCCCATCCTCGCAGTCCTCTTTAAGACCAAGCCCGCCACGTCCTTCCAAACGTTAAAGTACCCCGTTAGAAACTTCTGCACAAACTGTAACCTAAAAGTTGCCACTCTGCTTTTGATGTCCACCACACCGTGCCCCCCTTCCTCTTTAGGCAGAAAGACCCTTTCCTTCCTGACCCAGTGGAAATTCCGCCCTCAAAAGAAATCCATCAGCTCAGCCTGTATCTTCCTTACTAGCAGGTCTGGTGGTTGGACACAGGCCACTCTGTGCCACAGCTGTGAGGCCACCAGGTTGTTATTATGAGCGTCCTGCCCCTATAGGACAGCTGTTGCAGTGCCCACCTCCATTTTCTTAGCTTGCCCTGTATCTTTCCTAACAGTCCTTCCCAATTATTCCCCACCATGCTTTCACTCCCTAAAAACACTCCCAGATACTTAAACCCATCCCTTCGCCACCGTAAGCCTCCTGGCAGTTTTAAAAGTCCCCCCCTCCATCCGCCCACAGCCAATGCTTCGCTTTTGCCCCAGTTGACTTTCGCTGCTGATAGCAGCCCAAAGTCCCTGACGATCCCCTCCAGTTTGCTGATTTCGTTCCTGTTTCTTTATTAAGACAATGACGTCGTCCGCATAGGCTGATAGAATGTGGCTTCTCTCGAGACCGTTTAGAAACACACCCTCCATGTTCGTCCTTAATTGACACAGCAATGGTTCTATGGCCAGAGAGTACAACATCCCTGAGAGGGAGCAGCCCTGTCTCACCCCTCTACGCACTTTAAAAGGGCCGCTCAGCCCTCCATTAATCTTCAGTATACTCTCGATGTCCTGGTACAAAACCTGGATCATGGCTATCAGACCAGGGCTGAGGCCAAAAGCCTCCAGAGTTTTCCAGAGGTAAGGGTGCTCAACCCGGTCAAACGCCTTTTCCTGGTCTAGCGAAATGAGCCCAGTTTCAATGCCCAGAGAACTAGAGACGTCCAAAATATCCCGAATTAAGGAAACATTGTCCAGAATGGACCTACCAGGCACACAGTACGTTTGGTCCTGATGGACGACCAGGTCCATCACCTCCCTCAGCCTGTTGGCCAGCGCCCTCGACAGGATTTTATAGTCCGTGCACAGAAGGGACACAGGACGCCAGTTCTTGATCTCCTGCAGGTCTCCTTTCTTCGGTAGGAGAGTGATGACTGCCCTCCTGCAGCTGACTGGCAATAACTTATCTTTAAAAACTTCATTAAAAACCATTAAAAGGTCCTCCCGTAACTCCTCCCAGAACTCTTTGTAAAACTCTGCAGGAATCCCGTCGATGCCAGGGGCCTTACCCCCCTTCATGCTCTGCAGGGCCGTGGAAAGATCCTGCAGGGTCAGAGGTTCCCCCAGCACCGCACTGACATCTTCCGGGACCCTGGGCAGATTCCCACAAAAGGAGTAAAACAGTTCTTTTTGCTCCTCGTACTCACTTCTGTACAGTTCTGTGTAAAAGTCCACGGCTCTCGTCCGGATCTCCTCCGGCCTCCTGAGCTCCTGTCCTGTGTCTGATCTCAGGGCGTGGATAAACCTGCTCTGCCCGTTCCTCTTCTCCAGGCTAAAAAAGAGACTAGATGGTGCGTCCATCAGTGCTGCGCTCTGGAAGCGAGAGCGGACCAGCGCCCCCTGCGCCTTGGTGCCTAGTAGGTCTGCAAGAGCAGCTCTTTTAGACTTGAGGTCCTTAATGTGATCGCGATTCCGAGTGGGTTCCACTACACCCTGTAACTCCACAATGTCAGTCTCCAGATCCCTCATAGATCTGCTGATGTCCCGTGTGACATTGAGAGTATACTGCCGACAGAGCTGCTCTATCTCCCTCTTCCCATAGTCCCACCACAGTCTTAAGGAAATAAAATCCTGCTTTCTGTCTCTAAAACCTTCCCAAAAAAACCTAAAAGCATCCTTAAAGTTGGAGTCACATAGTAGGGTGGTGTTAAAATGCCAATATGCACTTTTGGGCTTTGCATTGGCGATAAAAACACGGCAAACAACCAGGGAGTGATCGGTAAAACCAACAGGCACCATTCTACATTCCTTAAAAATGTTAAAATGGTGCTTAAAACAGTAAAACCGGTCTAGTCTGGCCAACGATAAAGAGGTGCCTCTGCAGTGCACCCAGGTGTACTGTCTTTCATCCCCGTTGGTTCTCCTCCACACGTCCGTTAGCTCGTTCTCGCTTGAGAGCAGCCTCATCACGTTCTGCGATGCTCTATGAGGCTCACAGTGGTTCCTGTCTAACAGGTCGTTCTCGGTGCAGTTAAAGTCTCCTCCTAGAAACAAAAACTCCCCAGTACGAGTTTTGCTTAAAACCCCATTTAAAACTTGCAAAAAAGTGACTGCTGTGTGGTCCTGTGGTGGGAGCGTACACATTTATAAAGACAAACTTATGATGCTCAAATGCTGCCCTCACCACCATCAGTCTGCCCTCCACCACCTCCTCCACCTCAAAGGATGCTGGGGCAAAGCTCTTAGAAAAGAGAAGAGCCACCCCCCGCTGGTGGTGCTCTTGTGGCTTAGCACCACCCCCCCCCCTCCCCCCCACTCCCTCTTCCAGTCAGCCTCATTGCCAGAGTCACTGTGGGTCTCCTGCACCAACAGCACATCCAGCCTCTTCTGCTCCATCAGCTCATACAGCAGAGACCTCTTAGCTGCGTCTCTGGCCCCATTCGCGTTCAGCGTGCTGATGTTAAAGTCACTCATTGCAACGGAAAAGAGAATCAGCCCGAACAGCAGCACCCACCTCCACCTCCTCCCCATCCTCTCCGTTGTTCAGCTCCTTCCTGATCTTCTGCACTATTTTCTTTAACCTGTACACCTCCTGGTCCGTGAACCCTCCTCTCCCCTTACTCCTCATCTGTTGCTGGGCAGCGTTTGCCAGCAACTCCTTGTCTGAGGAGAAATCCTCCACCTTAATCCCTTTCACATTCTTCGTTCTGTGCAAAAACGCTTTTATTTTGCCCACACTGTAGCTTTTTTTGCCCTTTTTCTTCTTGACGCCTAGAAAAACTTGCCCCTCGCTGTCTGCAGCAGAGTCCTCCTCCATCCAGGACTCTGACTCCGAGCCTGCTCCACCTCCTGACTTGCCTTCCCCTGGCTTGCTGTCCCTCTCTTCGCCTGAGAGTCTCCCCCCATTTTGTTTGACTTTCTTTTGAGACGAGGGACTCTCAACCGATCGTCCTCATCCCTTCCCCTCCTGTCCCCCGATCCTTACCTGCCTGCTTTCCAGACCCTCGCCTGCCTCCCCCGGTGTCTCCACGCTCACCTGGCTGCGCTGTCTACCTCCACCTGTTCCCTCCTGCGGCTCCACATTCCCCTGTCCCCCCCCCCACCCTTTTTTCCACTGCCCCTCACCTGCCCCCTCCTGTGCCCCCACCTTCACCTGTTTCTTCTCCTTTCCTTTCCGCCCTCACCTGTCTCCCCCTGTGCCCCCACCTTCACCTGTCTTTCCCCTCTTTCCTTCTGGCCCCCCCCTCCTTCACCGGTTTTCCCCCCTCTTGACCCCCACCTACCCCCACCTTCGCCTGCTTTTCCCCTTTCTGACCCTCACCTGCCCCCTCCTGTGCTCCCTCCTTGTCCTGTCCATCCTTCTGCCCCTCACCTGTCTCGCCGTCTGCCTTCTTGCCTGGACATGCCCTGACCTGGTGTCCCTCCCCACCGCACCCAAAGCACTTGGTGGTGTCAGTGTTGACAAACACCACGTAGTCGAACTCATCCGCCCTGATTTTGAAAGCTACGTTCAGCTCCGCAGCCCTGTTGTTCAACACCATCAGGACGTGTCTCCTGTGCGACACCACATGCTTGAGCAGCGGCGACTTGCACCCCGACGGGACTTTTTTAACTGGCG
The DNA here is from genome assembly GCF_960531495.2 of Zeus faber. Taxonomy (NCBI): domain Eukaryota; kingdom Metazoa; phylum Chordata; class Actinopteri; order Zeiformes; family Zeidae; genus Zeus; species Zeus faber. The sequence continues at coordinate 788,207 of NC_137193.1, read as the reverse complement.
ACACCACCTTCCCGTGCCTCGCCAGTTCCCTAGTGAGGGTCTCGTCTTTAATAAACGGCGGAACATTCGCCAGATTCACCCTCTTCGCCGGTGTGGAGAGAGGCAGGACGGGAACAAACATTTTGTTCACCGTAACGCCGCTCGCCACCACCGCGTTCACCTTGTCTACGCCATCCAGGAAGATGACCACCGCGCTGTTCATCCGCGCTGCGGACACAACGCTGCTGTAGCCGACAGCCTTCCCCACCGCCAGGCTGCAGTCCTCCACCGAGACCGAGGAAGACACGGGCAACTTAATGCTGTGCTTCCTCGTTAGCTTGGTGAGGTCCGACATGGTTGCGGTCCCGCACCACCACCACCACCACCCCCCCCCCCCCACCCGCTGTGTGCACACCCTACAACCAGTAGAAAACCAAAAAAAAAAACTAACACCGTCACCAACAATAATTATAAACATACAATTGATAGAAAGGTTAGAGAGAAATCACTCACTCTCCCAAACGCTCGCACGCTCCGCTCACTCAGAGAGAGAGAGAGAGAGCGGCTCCATAGGCCCTTTCTCAATCTGTGTGCTTGTGTCTTGTGTGTTCTTGTGGACTTGTGAAAAGTCATCAGTCGCAGCCCAAATACTGTTCATCTTCAACCTACGCATCAAGTCCAGTCCAAATGCCAGGCTGTGGACTTGCTCCGCCCATTTGATGGAGGATGCATGGGTGGTGACTTGTGTGGACTTGGGACAGACAGGTATCCCACAATGCATTTGGCAGAATGACCTTCCTGCGTCGTCCCGTCCCCAGGAATCTACTCCCGAGTCGAACTTGCCAAGTCTGAACTACCAAGTCCGGACTTCGCGTACTTGGTATTGAGAAACGGCCATATGGAAAGTGACGCGTCAGCTCCTCAGAACGCGGAGCACAAACAGAAACAGAATTATAACTTCATAAAATACAAAAACAGAAATGCATTTATTTATCATGTATTTCTTTTTATTATGATAAATACACAAATAATAAATACATCCATTATGAAAACATAAATAGTACATATATTTTTATAACAAATAACACAGAAAAAAATATTTTCCAAAGCATCAATAATGTTCAGTAGTTTTATTTTTATTCATTTTTTATTTTTTTGCTGTGTTCTTTTTCACATACTTTAGTGATTTGCAGTACAGTGATTGTTCTGTCTTTAAAAAAACAATAAGGGCTGTGTCTTAATACATTTATATGTATCGATTAAAAAGGTACTTAATATGAATAAAGTATTCAGCAAAAATGTTTTTTTTAATCCTCAATTTTGATTCCAAATGTAATATAATTTCTGGGAACGGAGGTTTTGATTCCAGCCCATCATATACATCATACCAGAGAATAGAAATAAGAGTTGAAATAATTAACATCCACTCACACACAGGTTGACATTAATCCCCCATATTTTGTTTTATTTGGTTTTCATCTATTTTGACAACACTTACATTGTATTATATTACATTACATAACATTACAAAACATTACATTAATTATATTATATTACATTACATGACATTATATTTTATTATATTATATTATATTTTATTACATTACATTACATTATATTATATTATACATATATTACATTACAACATATTATATTATATTACATTATATTATATTATACTTATATTATATTATACATATATTACATTACAACATATTATATTATATTACATTATATTATATTATACTTATATTATATTATACATATATTACATTACAATATATTATATTATATTATATTATATTATATTACATTATATGATATTACATTATGTTATATTATATTATACATATTATATATACAGTGGGGTAAAAAAGTATTTAGTCAGCCACCAATTGTGCAAGTTCTCCCACTTTAAAAGATGAGAGAGGCCTGTTATTTTCATCATAGGTTCACTTCAACTATGAGAGACAAAATGAGAAAAAAAAATCCAGAAAATAACATTGTCTGATTTTTAAAGAATTTATTTGCAAATGATGGTGGAAAATAAGTATTTGGTCAATAACAAAAGTTCAACTCAATACTTTGTTATATACCCTTTGTTTGCAATGACAGAGGTCAAACGTTTTCTGTAAGTCTTCACGAGGTTTTCACACACTGTTGCTGGTATTTTGGCCCATTCCTCCATGCAGATCTCCTCTAGAGCAGTGATGTTTTGGGGCTGTCGCTGGGCAACACGGACTTTCAACTCCCTCCAAAGATTTTCTATGGGGTTGAGATCTGGAGACTGGCTAGGCCACTCCAGGACCTTGAAATGCTTCTTACGAAGCCACTCCTTCGTTGCCCGGGCGGTGTGTTTGGGATCATTGTCATGCTGAAAGACCCAGCAACGTTTCATCTTCAATGCCCTGGCTGATGGAAGGAGGTTTTTCACTCAAAATCTCACGATACATGGCCCCATTCATTCTTTCCTTTACACGGATCAGTCGTCCTGGTCCCTTTGCAGAAAAACAGCCCCAAAGCATGATGTTTCCACCCCCATGCTTCACAGTAGGTATGGTGTTCTTTGGATGCAACTCAGCTTTCTTTCTCCTCCAAACACGACAAGTTGAGTTTTTACCAAAAAGTTCTATTTTGGTTTCATCTGACCATATGACATTCTCCCAATCCTCTTCTGGATCATCCAAATGCTCTCTAGCAAACTTCAGACGGGCCTGGACATGTACTGGCTTAAGCAGGGGGACACGTCTGGCGCTGCAGGATTTGAGTCCCTGGCGGCGTAGTGTGTTACTGATGGTAGCCTTTGTTACTTTGGTCCCAGCTCTCTGCAGGTCATTCACTAGGTCCCCCCGTGTGGTTCTGGGATGTTTGCTCACCGTTCTTGTGATCATTTTGACCCCACGGGTTGAGATCTTGCGTGGAGCCCCAGATGGAGGGAGATTATCAGTGGTCTTGTATGTCTTCCATTTTCTAATAATTGCTCCCACAGTTGATTTCTTCACAACAAGCTGCTTACCTATTGCAGATTCAGTCTTCCCAGCCTGGTGCAGGTCTACAATTTTGTTTCTGGTGTCCTTTGACAGCTCTTTGGTCTTGGCCAAAGTGGAGTTTGGAGTGTGACTGTTTGAGGTTGTGGACAGGTGTCTTTTATACTGATAACGAGTTCAAACAGGTGCCATTAATACAGGTAACGAGTGGAGGACAGAGGAGCCTCTTAAAGAAAAAGTTACAGGTCTGTGAAAGACAGAAATCTTGCTTGTTTGTAGGTGACCAAATAATTATTTTTCAGAGGAATTTACCAATTAATTCATTAAAAATCCTGCAATGTGATTTCCTGGATTCTTTCCCCTCATTCTGTCTCTCATAGTTGAAGTGAACCTATGATGAAAATAACAGGCCTCTCTCATCTTTTTAAGTGGGAGAACTTGCACAATTGGTGGCTGACTAAATACTTTTTTGCCCCACTGTATATACGACCCCAAGTACTTGAACTCATCCGCCTTCTCCACCTCCACTCCTTGCATTCTCAGCTTTTCTCCGCCCTCCCTCCCATTCAGGCACATGTATTGTGTCTTACTCCTGCTGACTTTCATTGCTCTTCTCTCTAATGCTGCCTCCACTTCTCCAGGCTCTCCTCCACCTGCTCCCTACTCTCGCTACAGATCACAATGTCATCCGTGAACTTCATAGTCCACAGAGACTCCTGCCTGACTTCATCTGTTAACCTGTCCATCACCACTGCAACAAGAAAGGGCTCAGAGCTGATCCTTGATGCAGTCCCACCTCCACTTTGATGCCTTGGTCACGCCTACTGCACACCTTACTACTGTCTGACTGCCCTCATACATATCCTGTACCACTCTTAACTACTTCTCTGCCACCCCCGACTTCCTCATTCAATACCACACTTCCTCTCTCGGCACCCTATCATACGCTTTCTCTAAATCCACAAAGACGCAGTGCAACTCCCTCTGGCCTTCCCTGTACTTTTCCATCAGCATTCTTAAAGCAAACATTGCATCTGTAGTACTCCTTCCTGTCATGAAACCATACTGCTGCTTGCTGATCCCCACCTCTCCTCTTAACCTAGCCTCCACTACCCTTCCCATAGCTTCATGCTGTGGCTGATCAACTTTATTCCAATGTGGTTACTATAGCTCTGTACGTCTCCCTTATTCTTGAAGATGGTACCAGTGCACTTCTTCTCCACTCCTCCATCATCCTCTCCCTTTCCAGGATGGTGTTAAACAGTCTCGTTAGGAACACCACTGCCATCTCACCTGAACATTTCCATGCTTCCCCAGGTTTGTCACCTGGGCCAACTGCCTTTCCACTCTTCATCTTCTTTAATGCTGTTCTCACCTCATCCTTGCTCATTTGCTGCACTTCTTGATCCACTATCCCACCATCATCCACTCTTCTCTCCCTCTCATTTTCTTCATTAATCAACTCCTCAAAGTACTCCTTCCACCTTCTCAACACACTCTCCTCACTAGTCAGCACATTCTCATCATTATCCTTCATCACCCTAACCTGCTGTGCATCCTTCCCAGCTTGGTCCCTTTGTCTTGTCAATCGGTACAAGTCCTATTCTCCTTCCTTACCGTCCAATCTCTCATACAACTCGTCGTACGCCTTTTCCTTTGCCACTTCTCTCTTTGCCTTGCGCCGGATCAGCTTGTACTCCTTTCTACTTTCTTCATCTCTCTGACTTTCCCATTTATTTTTCGTCAACCTCTTCTGCTCTTTGCTCTCCTGTACTTCCTCATTCCACCACTGAGTCCTTGTCTTCCTTCCTCTTTCCGCATGATACACCGAGTACCTTGTTGCCGTCTCCCTCACCACTTCTGCAGTTGTTTCCCAGTCATCAGGTAACCGTTCATTCCCACCTGTTGTCTGCCTTACCTCCTCCCTAAATTGCATGCAACACTCCTCCTTTTTCAACTTCCACCATTTTATCTTTGGCTCTTCTTTCACTCTCTTCCTCTTCTTGGCCTCCAGAGTCATCCTACAGACCACCATCCGATGCTGCCTAGCAACACACTCCCCTACCACCACTTTGCAGTCACTGATCTCTTTCAGATTGCACCTCCTGCATGAGATGTAGTCCACCTGTGTGAACCTTCCTCCACTCTTGTATGTCACCCTGTGTTCCTCCCTCTTCTTGAAATACGTATTCACAACAGTCAATTCCATCCTTTTGGTGAAATCCACCATCTGTCCTCCCACATTCCTCTCCTTGACACCATACCTACCCATCACCTTCTCGTCACCTATGTCTCTGATCCCTTGGCCAACATGCCCTTTGAGATCTGCTCCAACGACCACTCTCTCTCCCTAGGGGACGCTCTCCACCACTACATCCAACTCACTAAAGAATTCTTCTTTCTCTTCCATCTCACACCCAACTTGGGGAGCGTATGCACTGACCACATTCATTATCACCCCATCAATGTCCAGCTTCATGCTCATCACTCCGTCCGACACTCTGGTCACCTCACAAACACTCTTGACATGTTCTTCCTTCAGACCATCCCTACCCCATTTCTCCTGCCATCCACTCCATGGTAGAACAGTTTGTACTTGGCTCCGATACTCCTGGCCTTACACCCCTTCCACCTGGTCTCTTGTACGCATGGTACATAGTGTGGCAGGGGGGAAGAAGGTCCTGGGTTCGATTCCCGCCTGGGGCGCTGTTGGCACCGTGCTTCGGCGGGTTATCTCCTAAAATAGGAGCCTTTCTGTGTGGAGTTTGCATGTTCTCCCCGTGCTCACATGGCATTTCCTCCACCTACCGTCAGTAAGGATGCACACATCACCATCGTCCGACCAGCGATGGACACCTGGTACCAGGTCCCCGGGTGTCGACAAATGCTTCCCACTGCTCCTGGCTGCCCCTCCCAGAGGAAGGACAAGCCAGGATGGGTGAAATGCAGAGGAACCATTACACCGGCCACCACACAAAAAGCATGCGCGTGTTTACATCCGGGCTATGGACCGGCACCGACCATACACGGGCTTGTGCACCCCCAGTGGCTAGATGGCATTGCCTCCTGCAGCTTTCATTTATAATTTCTGTTCTAAGGTAATGCTTGTTCCAATGTTTTTTGTTCATTCATGTTCTTTGCACTTAACAAGGGATATGTTCAACAAAGTTTTATTTTAAAACATTGAGTATTTTAAAAAATAAAAAAGAGCACTTTAGTTCCAGCTTTAAATATAAGGGGGTGTGTATATTGCCTCAGGATTCTACCGTCACTACACGATCATAAAAACACTGCACATCCATAGAATCAGGAAAACGGGTCAGAAACAGAAAGATCCTCAAAGACATCGGGTGGGGCAGGGTGGGCGAGGCCTTCCATGATTTATCACTGAAGCTGGCAACCATAGGGGGCTATCACATTCCAATCTGGGGCGTGGCTTCTCTTTTATTTTTAGTTATTACCTGATTCCATGACCTGTGTCCAACTTCCTGTACTTCCTTATTTGGAGACATCAGGGCGTGGCTCATGCTGACTGGCAGGTGTTTGAGACATTTTCATTATCATATGATGACATATTTATGACATCTTTATCAACAAACTGAGAACAGATCCAACAACTTTATTTATCTGGAGGAAGTAGAAATGAACAAACAGTTGAAACAGTTTACATGAACAGAAAAATAAACATGGACACACACACATTACACACACACACACACATCAGTTACACACAGACCATTACACACACACACACACACACCAGTTACTTACACACACACACACCCCAGTTACACACACACACATTACACACACACACACACATCAGTTACACACAGACCATTACACACACACACACACACCCCAGTTACACACACACTAAAGCACACACACCATTACACACCATAGTGACACGACTGTGCGACTGTGTGTGTAACTGGGGTGTGTAGTGGTGTGTGTGTAACTATGGTGTGTAATGGTGTGTGTGTGTGTGTGTGTGTGTGTAACTATGGTGTGTAATGGTGTGTGTGTGTGTGTTTTAGTGTGTGTGTAACTGGGGTGTGTAGTGGTGTGTGTGTGACTGTGTTTTAGTGTGTTTGTTCTAGTGTGTGTGTGTGCGACTGTGTGTGTAACTGGGTGTTACAGGGTGTGCGTGTGTGTGTGTTACTAGGTGTTTTATTGTGTGTGTGTGTGTGTGTTATTGTGTGTGTAACTGTGCGTGTTACTGTGTTTGTGTGACTGTGTGTGTTACTGTGTGTGTGTGTGCGCGTGTAATTGTGTGTGTGTGTTACTATGTTTGTGTGACTGTGTGTGTTTGTGCATGTTACTGTTTGTGTGACTGTGTGTGTTACTGCGTTTGTGTGACTGTGTGTGTGTGTGTGTGTGTTACTGTGTTTGTGTGACTGTGTGTGTGCGTGTTACTGTGAGTGTGTATATGAGTTAGTGTGTGTATATGTTAGTTAGTGTGTGTGTTCGTGTGTGTGTGTGTATATGAGTTGGTGTTTGTATACGTGTGTGACTAAGTGTGTGTTACTGTTTTTGTGTTTCAGTGAGTTTGTGTGTGTGTGTTACAGTAAGTGTTTGTATGTGTGAGTGTGCGTGAGTGTGTATATGTTAGTTAGTGTGTGTGTGTGTGTGTGTGTGTGTATCAGCAGATCTTCTGGAAGGCGAACACCAAATAGATACCTGATTAGAGAGAAAGATCAGTTAAATACGATTAAGAAAAAGAATGAAAAGAGGACGAGGAGGAGGAGGAGAGCAGGAGTAGTAGGGAAAGTAGAGGAGTAGGAGCAGAGGAGGAGAGGTGGAGGAGGGGAGCAGGAGGAGTAACTTACTTGTTGCTTCCCACTCAGACCAACTCAGAGTTCCCTGTGAAGACAAAACCAGGATGTTTAAGCAGTTAAAACCAGTCTAAACCTGTTGAAACAAACCAGGAGCATTCAAAACCACTCTGGACCAATACAGACTAGTCTCAACCAGTTTTAACCGGTCTTAACCAGTTTAAATGAGTCCGAACCAGTTTGAATCAGTTTAAACCACTGTGAACCAGCATAAACAAGTCTGAACCAGGTTTAACAATTCTAAACCAGTCTGAACTAGTGTGCACCGCTCTGAACCAGTCTGAAACAGTATAACCAGTCTGGACCAGTTTAAATTGTCTTACCAGTGGACCCGGCGCTCCAGCTTGGGATCGCTCCTCAGCATGTCGATATTCTGCGTCACTTCTGGTGCGATCTGCACCCGGATACAACTGACAACACCATGTCACATGTTAGATTATCTACTGACCAGATTTTCTACTGACCAGACTACACACTCTTCACAGTGTACTTTGTGTGTACTTGTACCTCCAGGGCCGTCATCCTCTGCAGCAGTTTTCTGTGTTCGTCCTTTTTCACCTTTTCCTCAAAAAACTCTGAGAATCGTTTCTTAAACACCAGACGCATCTGGTAGCGCTTCGCCATCCTGCCACACACACACACACACACACACACACACACACACACACACACACACACACATTACTCGCAGGGGTTAACAATCCCTTTAAAGCAGCGCCATACCTTTAAGAACTCACACTCACAGGAAGTCACTCTCACAGGAAGTCACGCAGACAGGAAGTCACACTAACAGGAAGTCAGAACTCACTCTTCCAGCAGGGGGAAGTAGACAAGGAACTCTGGGACGTCAACCACGCCTTCCAGGTTGAAGTGGTACTGGCAGCCAAACAGCGGGTAGACCCCTTTCCTGTCGAACCGCACCTGGAACATCTGGTTCCCGAAACTGTTCCCATCCGAGCGCTCCACCCGTTTCCTGTGGCGGGGGGGCAGGACGAAGAAGGTTCTACACCGTCTAACTGGACCCCTGTTCTGTCAGACCCCCTGCTCCACCTCCTAGAAGGTTCTGCACCATCTAACCCCAACCCTGTCCATGTCCTGTCGGTACCCCCTACTCCGCCTTCTAAAAGGTCCTTCGCCGTCTAACCCCACACCTGTCCCGCCGCTCTGCCTTCTAGAAGGTCCTTCGCCGTCTAACCCCACCCCTGTCCCGCCGCTCTGCCTTCTAGAAGGTCCTTCGCCGTCTAACCCCACCCCTGTCCCGCCGCTCTGCCTTCTAGAAGGTCCTTCGCCGTCTAACCCCACCCCTGTCCCGCCGCTCTGCCTTCTAGAAGGTCCTTCGCCTAGCTTCCTGGCTGCCTTACACCAGTTCGTAAGCGTCGGGTGTGGTTCCGATGAAGAAGCCTCCGGGTCGCAGGCGCTCGCAGGCGTTGCGCAGCATCATGTCCGCCTGCTGCTGGCTCTCGAATGAGTAGTGGAAGGCAAACTGACAGCTGCAGACGTCAAACTCCATGTCGGGGTCCTCCAGCTTCTCCGCCAGCAGCTCCTGGACAGACGGGGGGCGAAAGGTCAACGCCTTTCAATGCTAGGAGTACTCGCTCTACATTAGCCGGCGCGATAACACACCCGACAGGTTTTTACCTTGGAACTGAGGGTTAGCGTGAGCTTTACCTTGGTGCAGTCTGCGGTGATGAACTCAGCACCGAACACCGCTTCGTTGCAGTGACATTTGCGCTTCATCTCCTCGTAGCGAGAGCGACACTGTTCCACTGACACCGAGGCGATGTCTGGGAACACAACAGTTACCAGCACATCAGTAATGGGGGGTCCAGATCAGAACCGGGGGGGGGGGGGGTCAGATCAGATTATCTACCTGTGCAGACCAGGTGCTTGATGCCGCCTTTCTTCCACTTCAGCAGGTCGCCTCCTTTGCCACAACCGAGGTCCAACACGGAGACGTCCCGGTTGGTCTGACGCACCAACGCCACCACCTCCCCTGCAGGACGTCAGAGCAGCAACAACAACAACAACAATCTGAACAACAACAACCTGAACAACAACAAATTTGAACAACATAACAATCTAAACAACAACAACGACGCCAACGACAACAACAACAACAACAACGACAAATGAGTAGATTGACCAGGTACCGATCAGGACGCTCTTCAGCCAGTTATTGAAGTTCCTCATGTGGAAGATTCTGCTGCGGCTGCGAAGTGCCACGCCCTCCTCCTGCAGACTGTTGTAGTGACTGGCCACCGTGACGCCGTGACCCATCTGTCCGTCGCCCGTCTGTGGTGCGGCGAGAGGCAGACAGCCGATCTGACATTTGACGTTGAATGGAAGGGGGAAGCCGTGCTGAGTTCAGGGGACACTCGGAAAAAATAGCTCATTTTGGCGGTGACAACACGTTCGCAGGAACTCGGAAAAAATAAAAATCTAGAAAACAAATAATTTAATGTCACGTTTTACATATTTTTATCCGTCAAAAGGTTGTTCGTGTGTTCATTCTCCTAGCCCCTAGACTGTCTCCTAGCTCTTAGACTGTCTCCTAGACTGTCTCCTAGCCCCTAGACTGTCTCCTAGCCCCTAGACTGTCTCCCAAAATCGGTCAGGGTGGGCGGGGCTTAAACAAAGTGGACGCTGCACGAGGCTTGGGCGTGGGACAGATCCATCATGCCCGACGTGACCGCGCCACAAGTCGCTGTCCTGGTCAAACTCACCCGCCCCAGATGGGCGTCGTCCTCCTCGTGCTTCCTCTTCCTGCCCTCAGGGGGCGTGGCCGTGCTCGCCGCCTCCATCCGTCCCGCCGCTTCTGGCTGAGGCGCTGCTTGGAGCTGGCAGGAAACAGGTGGGTTCATGGGTTCAGAAAGTGGGTTCAAGGAAGGGCGCAGGAAGTGACACGTGAGGTTCTACCACCTAGCTCCTAGTCTTCCTCTTAGTCTGTCTCCTTGCCCCGAGACTGCCTCCTAGCTCCAAGACTGCCTCCTAGCTCCTTGACTGCCTCCTAGATGCCAGATTGCCTCCTAGCTCCTTGACTGTGTCCTAGCTCCGAGACTTCCTCCTAGCTCCATGACTGCCTCCTAGCTCCAAGACTGCCTCCTAGCTCCTTGACTGCCTCCTAGATGCCAGATTGCCTCCTAGCTCCTAGGCTGCCTCCTAGCTCCTAGGCTGCCTCCTAGCTCCTAGGCTGCCTCCTAGCTTCGAGACGAGCTAGGGTAGCTCACACACACTGGGTTAAGCCAGGAGCTAGGCTAATAGGCTAAGCTACCCGGCTACCTAGCATGCTCCAGTTTCCCCCCGGGTATAGAACACCGGGTAAAGGAACATTTCAACAACATTATTCTGGAGAACAGGAAATTCAGAAGAAACAATGAGAATGAAACAAACTGACTTCAGCCTTTAGCTTGTTGCTTGTAGCTTGTAGCATCACAGCCCGTCGCGTTGCGTACGTTTCCGTTTCCGGAGGTGGCGGGACTGGACGGGACGGGATGCCAGGTCTGCCGAAAACCCCCCAAACAGTCCTGGTATCATCACAGATAAACATGAATGAGTAAAGTACAGAATGACGTGATTAATCTCTCCTATAAATTATGGTGGCGATAAGATGAATGGCCGCTCAGTTTGATTCAGTAATAATTTCACTTCTGCAGGAGCAAAGCGACGAACCCCGCGATGCCGCCGCCATCTTGGTACAGTGTCTATTTCGCATGTTTCAACCAATTAACCATATAAAATAGCGGTTAATTTAATTATTATTATTATAATCATAAATATATATTAATTATTTTTTTGTGATTTTGATCATTCATATAATGTATTATGAGTATTTTTATTAATATTGTCGCCGAGATACTGCCGCCATCTTTGCGGAGTGTTCATTCTACAACTATATTCTATAGCAAGGGCTGAGACATACAGTTTCAACAAGTTAGAATTATGATCATTATAACTATAATAGTAATAATAATAATAATAACAATTATTATTATTATTATTATTATTATTATTATTATTATTATTATTATCCGGTACAGAATAACGCGCTTTGTAACCTTGTCGTCATGTAGCGGCGCCTTTTAGGGACACCGCGGCAAAATGGCGCTGCTGTTGACGTATCAGGAACGGCGGTTTCGTCGCGGTCTCCATCTCTATGGCAACAGACCCGTGCGGTGCAACGTCATATCTGTGCGACGGGGCAGACGGCGCTGCGACGGATTGTAGTCTGGTTAATCAAACTACACCCATTTAAACCCTATGTATTACAACGACACCCATTTAAACCCTATTTATTACAACGACACCCATTTAAACCCTATTTATTACAACGACACCCATTTAAACCCTATTTATTACAACGACACCCATTTAAACCCTATGTATTACAACGACACCCATTTAAACCCTATTTATTACAACGACACCCATTTAAACCCTATTTATTACAACGACACCCATTTAAACCCTATGTATTACAACGACACCCATTTAAACCCAATTTTTATCAACGACACCCATTTAAACCCTATTTATTACAACGACACCCATTTAAACCCAATTTTTATCAACGACACCCATTTAAACCCTATTTATTACAACGACACCCATTTAAACCCAATTTTTATCAACGACACCCATTTAAACCCTATTTATTACAACGACACCCATTTAAACCCTATGTATTACAACGACACCCATTTAAACCCTATTTATTACAACGACACCCATTTAAACCCAATTTTTATCAACGACACCCATTTAAACCCTATTTATTACAACGACACCCATTTAAACCCTATGTATTACAACGACACCCATTTAAACCCTATTTATTACAACGACACCCATTTAAACCCTATTTATTACAACGACACCCATTTAAACCCTATGTATTACAACGACACCCATTTAAACCCTATTTATTACAACGACACCCATTTAAACCCTATGTATTACAACGACACCCATTTAAACCCTATTTATTACAACGACACCCATTTAAACCCTATTTATTACAACGACACCCATTTAAACCCTATGTATTACAACGACACCCATTTAAACCCTATTTATTACAACGACACCCATTTAAACCCTATGTATTACAACGACACCCATTTAAACCCTATGTATTACAACGACACCCATTTAAACCCTATTTATTACAACGACACCCATTTAAACCCTATTTATTACAACGACACCCATTTAAACCCAATTTTTATCAACGACACCCATTTAAACCCTATTTATTACAACGACACCCATTTAAACCCAATTTTTATCAACGACACCCATTTAAACCCTATTTATTACAACGACACCCATTTAAACCCTATGTATTACAACGACACCCATTTAAACCCTATTTATTACAACGACACCCATTTAAACCCTATGTATTACAACGACACCCATTTAAACCCTATTTATTACAACGACACCCATTTAAACCCTATTTATTACAACGACACCCATTTAAACCCTATGTATTACAACGACACCCATTTAAACCCTATTTATTACAACGACACCCATTTAAACCCTATTTATTACAACGACACCCATTTAAACCCTATGTATTACAACGACACCCATTTAAACCCTATGTATTACAACGACACCCATTTAAACCCTATTTATTACAACGACACCCATTTAAACCCTATTTATTACAACGACACCCATTTAAACCCTATTTATTACAACGACACCCATTTAAACCCTATGTATTACAACGACACCCATTTAAACCCTATTTATTACAACGACACCCATTTAAACCCTATTTATTACAAGTTCAAGTTCAAGAGATTATTTGTCACATACATATACATACGGTCATACATATATGCAGTGAAATGTCAACTAGACCCATTTAAACCCTATTTATTACAACTACATCCATTTAAACCCTTTTTATTACAACAACACCCATTTAAACCCTGTTTATTACAACTACACCCATTTAAACTATCTATTCAAACTACGTCCATTTAAATTCTATCTATTCAAACTACATCCATTTAAACTATTTATTCAAACTACATCCATTCAAACCGTATTTATTACAACTACATCCATTTAAACTCTATTTATAAACACTACACCCATTTAAACCCTATTTATTACAACGACACCCATTTAAACCCTATTTATTACAAGTTCAAGTTCAAGAGATTATTTGTCACATACATATACATATGGTCAAACATATATGCAGTGAAATGTCAAATTCATCCATTTAAACTCTATTTATTACAACTACATCCATTTAAACTTTATTTGTAACCACTACACCTATTTAAACCCTATTTATTACAACTACATCCATTTAGTGTAAACCCTATTTCTTACAACTACACCCATTTAAACTCTATCTATTCAAACTACCTCCTTTTAAACTATTTATTCAAACTACATCCATGTTAACTCTATTTATTCAAACTATACCCATTTAAACCATATTTATTACAACTACATCCATTTAAACTCTATTTATAACCACTACACCCATTTAAACTCTATTTATTACAACTAAACCCATTTAAACTCTGTTTATTCCAACTACATCCATTTCAACTATTTATTCAAACTACACCCATTTAAACTCAATTTATTACAAGTTCAAGTTCAAGTTCAAGAGATTGTTTGTCACATACGGTCATACATATATGCAGTGAAATGTCAAATTCATCCATTTAAACTCTATTTATTACAAGTACATCCATTTAAACATTATTTATTCAGACTACATCCATTTCAATTCTATCTATTCAAACTACATCCATTGAAACTCTAATCAAACTACATCCATTTAAACTCTATTCAAACTACATCAATTGAAACGCAATGTATTCAAACTACACCCATTTAAACTATAGTAAAACTTCATCCATTTCAACTGTATTTATTACAACTACATCCAGTTAAATTATATTTATGACAACAACATCCATTTACATTTTATTTATTCAAACTACACCCATTTAAACTTTATTTATTACATGTACATCCATTTCAACAATTTATTTAAACTACACCCATTTCAACTATAGTACAACTACATCCATTTCAACTGTATTTATTAGAACTACATCCAGTTAAATGATATTTATGACAACTACATCCATTTACATTTTATTTATTCAAACTACACCCATTTAAACTTTATTTATTACATGTACATCCATTTCAACAATTTATTTAAACTACACCCATTTCAACTATAGTACAACTACATCCATTTCAACTGTATTTATTAGAACTACATCCAGTTAAATGATATTTATGACAACTACATCCATTTACATTTTATTTATTCAAACTACACCCATTTAAACTTTATTTATTACATGTACATCCATTTCAACAATTTATTTAAACTACACCCATTTCAACTATAGTACAACTACATCCATTTCAACTGTATTTATTAGAACTACATCCAGTTAAATGATATTTATGACAACTACATCCATTTACATTTTATTTATTCACTTACTTAGACTTAGTTCCCCCCGGTTCCTTCTGGAACATTGGGCGACGAGTCCCCTCCATTTGCTCCGGTCCCTGGCGACCCAGCTCAGCTGACACCCATTCATTTAGGTCTTCCTTGGCTGTCGGTCTCCTTGTCTCCTTGTCTTCTTCGGCCTCCCTCTCTTCCTCTCTCCACCCTCTGGCATCCAGTCCATTGCCACACTTGCCGGTCTCTCTCTTGGCAGTCGGAGTACGTGCTCAGCCGTTCTCTTACTCCTGGCAGAGACACCATCGGACAGGGCTGCCACCCCTGCCCTTTTCATCACCTCCGCGTTGGTGATGTGATCTCTCCATGAGATCCTCAGGATGGATCTGAGGCATCATCGGTGGAAGACATCCAACTTGTTGTTGATGCTGGCTGTCTTACATTTACATTTAGTCATTGATCAGACGCTTTTATCCAAAGCCACTTACAATTATTCAAACAGCGACGGACGCAGCCATCAGGAGCAATGAGGGGTTAAGTGTCTTGCTCAAGGACACTACAGCATGCTAGCAGGAGGAGCCTGGGATCCAACCAGCAACCTTTAGATCACTAGACCACCAGCTCTACCTCCTGAGCTACCGCCCCAGCTACCGTCTTCATCCATGTCTCACAGGCATAGGTCGCTGTTGGGCTGAGCACTGACATGTAGAGGCGTAGCTTGGTGTCTGTATTGATGGCTTTGGACGACCAGATGTTGCGGAGCCGTTGGAATACTCCTACAGCTTTGCAGATTCTGGTTCGTACATCCTTCTCCGCATCTCCCGTATTTGAGATGTTACTTCCAAGGTATGTGAAGTTCTCAACGTACTCTACATCATGTTCGCCTACAGTGAGAGGTGGAGGGTGTTGGTCCTGTCCGACGATCATGGCCTTGGTCTTTTCTTGGCTTATCCGTAGGCGGACCTTTTCACTGTGGGTATGACTGAACAGAGCCAAATCATCCGCAAAGTCCAGGTCGGCCAGTCTGTCCCCTCCCCACTCGATGGCGAAGATTTCATCAGTGACGGTCTTCCTCATCACAAAGTCGATGACAATAATGAAAAGCAATGGTGACAGGATACAACCCTGTCTTACTCGGATGACGATGTCAAAGTCTTCTGTTGAGCTGTTGTTGGTTTTGACTCTGCAAGTGGAGTTGTGGTACAGGGCCCTGAAGATGTTGACTTATTTGGTTGGTACACCATACTGCTGGACAATCTGCCACAGTGATTTCCGGTGGATGCTGTCGAAAGCTTTCTTAAAATCGATGAAGTTGATCATGAGGGGTGTCTGGAATTCTTGGCACTGTTCAATGATGTTGCGAAGAGAGAAGATCTGTTTGGAGCAGGACCATGGGGACGGTAGATCAGGCGGTAGAGCTGGTGGTCTAGTGATCCAAAGGTTGCTGGTTCAATCCCAGGCTCCTCCTGCTAACATGCTGTAGTGTCCTTGAGCAAGACACTTAACCCCTAATTGCTCCTGATGGCTGCGTCCGTCAGTGTTGAAACAATTGTGAGTCGCTTTGGACAAAAGCGTCTGCTAAATGAAATGTAATAATACGTAATGTAATTCCCTTCCGGAAGCCAGCTTGTTCTTCCCTCAAGAAATTATCCACCTCTTCTTTTAGGCATTGGAGCAGTACACTGCAGAATACCTTGCCAGGGATAGACAGCAGAAAGAAACAGAAACAGTCTTTATTTATCACGCAACACCCCACACTACAACACATGCTTGCACACACACACATGCTTTTGATGGTGGCCGGTGAAATGGATTCTCTGCTTTTGACCCATCCTGGCTTGTCCTTCCTCCGGGGGCACAGCCAGGAGCAGTGGGCAGCGTACGTGGACGCGCCCGGGGACCAGGTGATAAATGTCCATCGCTGGTCAGACCATGATGGTGCATGTTTTTGGTGGGGGTCCTTACTGACGTGAGGTGGAGGAAACCCCATGTGAGCACGGGGAGAACATGCAAACTCCACACAGAAAGGCTCCTGTTTGGGAGATAACCCACCGGAGCACGGTGCCAACAGCGCCCCAGGCGGGAATCGAACCCAGGACCTTCTTGCTGTGAGGCAGCAGTGCAATGCACTGCGCCACCGTGCCACAGTGTGATGCCTCCCCAGTTGTTGCAGTCCACAAGGTTTCCTTAGGCAGCTTCACAATGACCCCACGTCTCCAATCGGCAGGAACTTCTTCTGCATGCCAAATCATGTTGAACAAGCGGGTGAGGCTCTCCACAACGACCTCCTGGCCGTGCTTCAATAACTCGGCAGCTACCTCATCAAGTCCCCGTGCCTTGTTGTTCTTAAGGCTCTTGATTGCTCTGGCAACCTCTGTCCCGGTTATCTCCCCCGAAGTAACATTCAGGGTTGCAGCTGATGGTTCCCGGTCAAAACTGAAGAGTGTAGAAGGCGTTGGCTGGTTAAGAACCTCCCAGTGTTCCCACCCACCTAGCCTCCTGTTCTTCGTCACTCAGAAGTGCCGTGCCATTCTTGCTCCTGATTGGCACACCGGAACTGCTCCTGGAGCTGGTTAGCTCCCACACGATCCTGTACAGTGTTTTTGTGTTGTTTTTCTCCGCTGCCTCTTGGGCCTCTCTTGCTTTCTCATCTAGCCACCTTCTTTTGTCGCTTCTGCAGTTCTTCTTCACTTCCCTGTCCAGGCGCCTGTACTCCTCATCTTCTATCCTCCAACTCCGGAGACTCCTCTTCTGTTCCCTTTTTATCTTGGCCATATTCCTTTCATCAATCAATTTCCATGTCTTGTCTGTTATCCATCTTTCTTTGTTGGAACCTCCTCTTCTGCCTAAAACTGCCTCTGCAGTCTCAGAGATGGCACGGGAGAACAGGCTCCACTGCTCCTCAATGGTTGTTGAATGTTGTGGTACCTCAAGCTTCTTTCTCAACTCCTCATGGTAGCTTTGTGATATGTTGGTGTTCTTCAGCTTGTCCACCGCGTAAGGTCTCTTGGGCTGCACCTTTTGCACCTTCTTCAGCTTCAGCCTGATTTTACCCACCACAAGGAAGTGATCTGATCCTACATCTGCACCTCTGTGGGAGCGAACGTCTAGCAATGACGAGCGCCACCTTGCGTTGATGCAGATATAATCCAGCTCGCTCCGGGTTTCGCCGCCAGGCGACACCCAAGTCATCTTGTGGATCTGCTTGTGTTTGAAAAAGGTGTTGCCGATGCTGAGACCATTGGTGCTAGTTAACATCAACAGTCTCTCCCCGTTGTCATTTGTGGAGCTTGCAGACCCATGTGGTCCCACTGTGGTGTTAAGGCCCCTTCTGTCGCTATCCAGTTTTGCATTGAAGTGTCCAATCAGCATCGTGATGTCATAGCTGGGGATCTCGTCAAGCACGGTTTGGAGCTGGCTGTAAAAGGCGTCTTGTCTTCCTCTGAGGCAACTTAGGTTGGGGCATAGACTTGCACGATGGTAACTTTGGCATGTCTGGTGTAAAGCCTCACTGTGATTATGCGGTCGTTCACCGGCTTCCATCCAACTAATGCTTTTTCTGCGCAGCTGGTGAGGATGATGCCGACTCCATGGGTATGGTGATCTTGCTTCACAGAGTAAAGGAGGGTTGCTTCATCAATCATGAGGCGCCCCTGCCCAGTCCACCTCATTTCACTAACGCCTAAGATGTCCAGGCGATAGTCTTTCATAGTCTTCAGCACCTGGTCCGTGCGGCCACACTGGAACAGCATGCGTACGTTCCAGGCGCCTACTTTGGTGTTGGCCCTTGTGTTGAAGATCAGGGTTATCAGGGGTCGGGCTTCCTGCTGGATTTCACCCGGCCCTGTCATTGATACATCCAAGGATGTGCCGTCTCTTCTTCGCCGTGATTTACCGGAATGGCTTCTTCTGGTCGTTTCCGTAACATGCTTTTTTTTTCCGGGGTGAGGTTGTTAACCCCACGCCCAACCCCCAACCTGGAGGACCGGGTGCTGACTTTCGTCTGGCCTCTACTCTGAAACCTGTCCGGCATGGTCCGGAAAAGTCAGGCCGTACCTGACCCAATATGCCACTCAACTGCTGCTACAAACCTTGGTGATGTCCCGTCTCGACTACTGCAACGCCCTCTTAACAGGCTTGCCGGCCTGTGCGGTGAAGCCACTACAGATGATACAGAATGCGGCGGCGCGACTGGTGTTCAACCAGCCAAAGAGGGCACACGTCACTCCGCTGCTCATCGAGCTCCACTGGTTACCTGTAGCCACTCGCATCAAGTTCAAGTCTCTGATGCTGGCCTACAGAGTGATTGCTGGGAATGCTCCCGCCTACTTAAATGCTCTTGTAAAAGCACATGCTGCCCCCCGGATGCTGCGCTCGTCAAATGAGCGTGGCCTGGCTCTGCCGGCCATACAGCCACGGCAATCCAGGCTGTTCTCATTTGTAGTTCCACGTTGGTGGAACGAGCTGCCAAAAATGACCAGAGCGGGGACCTCCCTCTCTGTCTTTAAGAAGCACTTGAAGACCCAGCTCTTCAGTGAGTACCTCCTGTCCTAACCTACAATTACTTAGCACCACCTTGCAGTATTTATTGTTATACCAATGTTGTTGTTACACTAATCTCTGTCGCAATGTAGCTTGAATGTTATTCTCCCTTGTAAGTCGCTTTGGATAAAAGCGTCTGCTAAATGACTAAATGTAATGTAAATGTAAACTACACCCATTGAAACTCTATTTATTCAAACTACATCTTTTTAAACTCTATTTATTCAAACTACATCCATTTACACTCTATTTATTCAAACTACATCAATTTAAACTCTATTTATTCAAACGACACCCATTGAAACTCTATTTATTCAAACTACATCTATTTAAACTCTATTTATTCAATCTACATCCATTTAAACTATTTGTTCAAACTACATCCATTTAAACTCGATTTAGTCGAACTACATCAATTTAAACTCTATTTATTCAAACTACATCCATTTAAACCATTTATTCAAACTACATCAATTTAAACTCTATTTATTCAAGCTACACCCATTGAAACTATTCATTCAAACTACATCTATTTAAACTCAATTTATTCAAACTACATCTATTTAAACTCTATTTATTCAAACTACATCCATTTAAACTATTTATTCAAACTACATCCATTTAAACTCTGTTTATTCAAACTACATCCATTCAAACTATTTATTCAAACTACATCAATTTAAATTCTATTTATTCAAGCTACACCCATTGAAACTCTATTCATTCAAACTACATCCATTTCAACTCTATTTATTCAAACAACATCAATTTAAACTCTATTTATTCAAACGACACCCATTGAAACTCTATTTATTCAATCTACATCCATTTAAACTATTTGTTCAACCTACATCCATTTAAACTCGATTTAGTCGAACTACATCAATTTAAACTATTTATTCAAACTACATCAATTTAAACTATTTATTCAAACTACATCAATTTAAACTCTATTTAAATTGCCTGCCTGGTGGACCGGGGAGGAGCCCCATGCGGCGTTCCACGCCAGCTCTGAAGAAGGTGCCGCGTCTCAGAGGACCCGGCAAACTACAACAAACCCAACAAGCGCCGAGCTGAGCCGGTGCAGCGCCCCCTGCAGCTTGTGCTTGTGTATTGCTATTATCTTCCTGCCATTCCTGGTGCTAAACGTATTTGGAGCGTGACACTCTCTGAACCCACAGCCACGGACTTCTCAGACATCCTGTGGTCCAAGTTTGATCCAAATCGATCCACGTTTGGAGCAAGAATTAGTGAAAAACGCACAAAAATAAACCGGAAGATGGAGAATTTTGGCGTACCTTGATTGGTTTGTGAATCGAGGTGCTTTGTGACATCATGAAGGGAGGTTGTGTTAGTTCCAGTATATGTTGTGTAAGTGATGTTGTATAAGTTTTGGTTGCTTCGCGAGACGAGCAACCAGGAGATGACAGACTGGGGAGGCCGATGTGTTCAAGTAAACTCGGAAAATAGTGCTGTGTTTCAGGGATCCCGGAAAACTGTAATACATACCTAACACAACTAAACTGGACCCTGTGCATTGCTGCCAGCAGCTTTATTTATTATTATAATTATAATTAATATTATTATTATTATAGGTAGTAGTATTAGTAGTAGTAGTAGTAGTAGTATTACTATTATTATTATTATTATTATTACTATTATTACTACTATTATTATTGTTATTATTATTAGTAGTAGTAGTAGTAGTAGTGGTAGTAGTATTATTATGATTATGTCAGCGAAGATCTTTTATTAATATTATCACTAGTATATAATAAGGATGGTATGATAATATTCTCTTATTTAAATTATCTAACTAACCCAACAAGGATCTTTCGGCTTTATAAACTATGTCAGTACAGTATTTGCAGGATAGATGCTCAGGTTTCTTTCTCACAGCCTCCCGCCCGCGCTCCTCCATGTCAGGTCAAGGCTCATTCCACTCCAGTATCTCACTACTATGTTAATGCAGATTACTGCACGTTAGTGCTATTTGTGTATTTCACATGAGAGAAATAACATTATTATGGCAATAGTAAATAACATTAGCTATTTCAACATTCTGACAATTTCATCTTTGCACCTTCTGTTGGTGTCCTCCCCTGCTGGATCTTGCCCCAGTTGACCTTTGACCTCTCTCCCACTGTCCTGTTGACATTTAACCTCTCCCCCCCTGTCCCGATGAACTTTGACCTCACCGGATGTTCACTGTACCGGTCCGAATCCAGTGTGGACCAGTATGAACCACGTAAACCCGTTCAAACCAGCCCAAATCTAGTTTCAACCTATTTTAACTCATTTGGAACCTCTTTACCTGTTCAACTCAGTTCCTAATGAGCTTAGACTGATTTAAATTCGAAATGAGTTGAACCCGGTTTAAACCAATTTGAATTAGTCTAAACTCATTTTGAACCGGGTTGAACCCGATTTAAAGCAGTCTAAACTCATTTTGAACTGGTTTGAATCTATTTGAACCAGCGGTGTGTCTTGGCAACAGGGTGAACATCATTGCGGTCCTGGAATACCATCCAGGTTTTCCAGAAAGGATCCTGGGAATCCTGGAAAACTCCAAAACTTGCCATGTCCTGACAACCTACACTCTGCTCAAGGTAGGTTGCCGTGATGCCAGTCACCATTTTCTAACCCTTTGTGGAAGACTCTGGGACATCTAATCCGCTGAGGGGCGGGGGACAGGGGGTCAACCTCTGGCCCCAGGAAGTAAATAAGGAACTAGGATACAGGGGACTAGGTCACAGGGGACTAATACTAAGGAGTCTAGGGCGTAAGGGACTAGGATACAGGGCACTCAGACGTAGGCGTCGAGGGTATAAGGGACTAGGATACAGCGGACTAGGTCACAGGGGACAGGCGTCTATGACATTGGGGACTAGGATACAGGGGACTAAGAGTTAGGAGTCTCGGACATAAGGGACTACGATACAGGTGACTAGGTCACAGGGGACTAAGACTAAGGAGTCTAGGAATTAAGGGACTAGGATACAGGGCACTCAGACGTAGGCATCGAGGTTAAAAGGGACTAGGATACAGGGGACTAAGAGTTAGGAGTCTTGGACATAAGGGAGTACGATACAGGGGACTAGGTCACAGGGGACTAAGACTAAGGAGCCTAGGAAGTAAGGGACTAGGTCACAGGCGACTAAGATTCAAGAGGTTTATTTGTCACATACATATACATACGTTCATACATATATGCAGTGAAATGTCTTTGCAACGCACCCGGAGCTTATGCACAATAAATTCTAAAAATACTAAAATGTGAGTAATCGACACGGAGGTGCTAGTGCAGGCGACCGCAAGGGGCAGCGCCACAATCACGATCCTGGGTTCTTTAATTATATAATAGTATTAATTGTCTGTGTTGTTGTGGTTGGTGGGATGGCTTGAGCAACCACACCTGACACTCGTTGGTTGGGCTAACAAGCATCAGTTTTAAAAACCCCATCCACACACACATTGAGGAGAGGAGCCCTGTGTCATGATATGTTCAATCTGCTCCTGGTTAATTCCACCGAGCCTCATCTCTACAATAAACTGGTGTTAACAACCCCCCGTTGTCTCTGTGCCAGAGGTCCCTAAAAACGCCACTTGGGTGGCGTGTGGTGGAGGAGCTGCCACAGTGGTGCCCAATGTGGGGCTCCCGCACGGGGACGGGACACAGAAGGGTCACCCCAAGATGCCATGGAGCCACCAGTGGTTCAAGGCCCCAGGACCAACCCTCTCACAACTGGCAGCAGCACCTAGGGGTCTGGCGAAGGACCGGGTAAGAAGCAACGTAGCAACCACCACAGGTAAATGCTGGCAGCTAGCTTCTCACCCAGAAAGCATCGCCGGGACCATCCAGCAGCCCAGCAGCCAGGCCAACAGCCCAGCAGCCAGGCTACCCCTCTAAACAGCCCCCGCAGCAGCCAACTCTGGCCACGCCATCAGCGCAGCAGCCCCATGCTCGGGAAGGGAGGAGGGGGCAGTCTGTCCGTGCCATGGTGGAAGGATGCCGGTCGACCGTGCTGCTCCGGGGAACCCAGGTCCTCTGGAAGGGGACCTGGGTTGTCCTTTATTTTGGATATTTGTTTGTATAAGGTATGGGAACCCTGTTTCAGAGTCTGGTGTTTTTATGACTTCAGGTATAGCAAGCCTGTGTCAGAGTATGTTTCAAACATTTTTTTTCATCTTTGTTCTCTGCTTGGTGGGAGGGGGTGGGGGGGGGGCGGTAGGCTTCGGCGAGGAATTTTTCCTGGCCTCAGTTCGGTGTTGGGGGTATGTGGTGGATGGGATGGCTTGAGCAGCCATACCTGATGCTCGTTGGTTGGGCTAACGAGCATGAGGTTTAAAAACACACACAGTCAGGATGGGAGCCCAGTCATTACGTTCAATATTCTCCTGGCTAATTCCACCTAGCTTCCGCTCTACAATATAATGGTGTTAACAACTCCCTGAGGAGTCTCTGTGCCGGAGGTCCCTGAAAACGGCACTTTGCTGGCGAAATTGCCACAGCTGTATTATCAGGTCTAAATGTGGTGATCCATAAGGTCATTTAGTTAAAAATACAATAGTAATACCCGCTGCGCGCTTACCCCATTTGACTATACTCTACTATACTATAGTTCCACTTTACTATAACTCTACTATACTGTAAGATTTGGAGTCTAGGACATAGATACAGGGGACAAGGTCACAGGGGACTAGGACTTAGACATGTCCACCCAAAAAAAAAAAATTTGATATTGAAGCTTGACCACTATGATTAAGTGTAATGCATATTCATAACAGCAGGTGGCACCGTTCCATTTGCGTGTGCTTAGCACTGAATGCTAATTCGTTCTGTACTGTGTTAATAACTTTTCAACATACTGTATGTAATGATATTCACAATGTATTTATGGGAATTTGCAGACCAGCAGAGTCCAATCGACACTCAGCCACGCCCCTAAAAACACTGTATGGTGCCAGTCGCACATTTCTGCTTTTCAATTTGGAGTAAAAGAGGGAAAAGCTGAAATCGATGAACTGATAACCCGAAATTATCAATAACACATTATTATTATTTTTTTTCTCAATCGCTTCTTCAATAAACACCCAATTATTTGTAGCAAGCGACGCCCTTTTAGAGGCTCGGTAGGGCGGGGTCACACCAGTGGTTACCTAAGTCACAGAGTTAAGTCGTTCCTCCAGAGACTTCAGAAGGTGTTGAGCTAACAACCCAGAATGGTTTGCATGACATCATTACAATTTCTAAATGATCAATAAAGCTACAAAAGTGAAAACAGGAGTGTCCGAATGTGTTTAGAAGACCACTTGAAATATTAAACTTATTTCATCTTCATGCCGTTCCAAATAATCTTTATGATTCATATTACATTACACTACATTTAGCAGACGCTTTTATCCAAAGCGACTTACAATTATTCAAACACCGACGGACGCAGCCATCAGGAGCAATGAGGGGTTAAGTGTCTTGCTCAAGGACACTACAGCATGCTAGCAGGAGGAGCCTGGGATCGAACCAGCAACCTTTGGATCACTAGACCACCAGCTCTACCTCCTGAGCTACCATCCCCTGTTATCAGGTCTTTATTTATTCATTTGAAGCCAAAGCCTTGGAAGTTTGACACGAGTGGAAAAATTCAGATAATCCCGAAAAGTTATTTTGGCCACTCAGACAGTTCATTCAAATCACCACAAATAAACACTTATATAGTGTAGCTCCCCCTCGTGTCGCCAAAACAGCTGTGATCTATGGAGGCATGGACTTCACCACACTCTGAAGGTGTCCTGTGGTATCTGGCACCAAGACGTTAGCAGCAGATCCTTTAAGTCCTGGAAGTTGGAGGTGGGGCCCCCATGGATCAGGCTTGTTGTTCCAGCACATCCACCAGATGCTCCGTCGGATCTGACCCGAACACAACCTCATCAGACTGGGCCACCTTCTTCCATGGTCCAGTTCTGATGCTCATGTGTCCATTGTAGGTGCTTTCAGGGGTGGACAGGGCATCAATGAACCTTGGGCCCCATGAGCTTGTAACCGGTTCACCAGTCGTCCTTCCTCGGACCATTTTTTGTAGGTAGTAACCACTGCACAGCGGGAACAGCCCACAAGACCTGTGGTTTTGGAGATGCTCTGACCCACTCGTCCAGCATCACAATGTGCTCTTGTCAAAGTGGCTCAGATTCTTACGCTGCTTCAACACATAAACTTCAACAAATTACTGTCCATTTGCTGCCTAATATATCCCACCCCTTGACAGGTGGCATTGGAACCAGATGATCAATGTTTTTCACTTCACCAGTCAGTGGTTTTAATGTTATGGCTGATCGGTGTATGGAGTATTACTGAGCATAATAACGGCATATGTTGAGTGACGAGCCGGAGCTTTCCAGCGGATCGTTTTCATCCTCTGTGGAATGAGGCTGCACGTTACGAGCTGCACATGTCGAGCTGCACGTGATAAGCTGCACATAAGGAGCTGCATGTAGCGAGTTGCACGTGACGAGCTGCACGTAGCAAGTTGCACCTGACGAGCTGCGCGTAGCAGGCTGCACATGGCGAGCTGCACCTAGTGAGCTGCACATGGCGAGCTGCATTTAACGAGCTGCACCTAGTAAGCTCCACGTGGCGAGCTGCACGTGACGAGCTGCAGCTGACGAGCTTCACCTGACTAGCTGCACATAATGAGCTGCACATGACGAGCTGCACCTGACGAGCTGCATGTAAAGAGCTGCAGGTAACAAGCTGCACCTGAAGAGCTGCACCTGACATTCTGCACGAAGCCAGCTGCACAGGACGAGCTCCCTACCTAACCCTTCCTAAACATTACCTTCCTAACCCGACCTAAACACCACCTACCTAAATCCTACCTACATAAGCATCTCTACCTAAAAAATACTGTCCCTAACCCTACCTAAACCCTACATACCCAACCTGACCTAAACAGTACCGTACCTAAAAAGTAACGTACCTCATGCTACATAAGCTACATGCTACCTACAGCTACATGTGACGAGTTGCACGTAACGAACTGCACAGGCCGAACAGCTCGTCCTGAACTGCTTGTGATGAGCTGCACATAACAAACTGCACATGACGAGCTGTACTTGACGAGCTGCACGTAAAGAGCTGCAGGTAATGAGCTGCACCTGAAGAGCTGTACCTGACAATCTGCATTTAGGCAGCTGCACATGACAAGCTCTCTACCTTACCCTTCCTAAACACTATCTTCTTAACCCGACTAAAACACTACTGTACCTAATACCTTCCTACCTAACCCTACCTAGACACTACCTTCCTAACCCGACCTAAAGAACACCTTCCTAAATCCTACCTACCTAACCATATCTACCTAAACACTACCATAGTTAACCCTACCGACGAAACCTGTGCCTAAACCCTACCTACCTAACACTACCTACCCAACCAGACCTTAACACTACCGTACCTAACCCTACCAACATAACCATACTGAAAACCCTACCTTCCTAACCTGACCTTAGCACTACCGTTCCTTAGCCAACCTAAACCCTACCTACCTAACCTGACCTAAACAGTACCGTACCTAATTCTACCTAAACACTACCGTAGCTAAACAGTACTGTATCTAACCCTACCTAAACACTACCGTACCTAAACAGTACCGTACTTACCCCTACATAAACACTACCATACCTAAACCCTACCTACCTACCCGACCTAAAAACTACTGTCCCTAACCCTACCTACCTAAAGCCTACAAACCTAACCCCTACATACCTAACCTGAGCTAAACAGTGCCATACCTAACCCTACATAAACACTATAGTCCCTACCTACCTAACCCGACCTAATAACTACTGTCCCTAACCCTACCTACCTAACCCTACATACCAAACCCCTACCTAACCCGACCTTAGCAGTACCGTACCTTACCCTACATAAACACTACCATACCTAAACCCTACCTTCCTAACCCGACCTTAACAGTACTGTACCTAACTCAACATAAACACTACCGTACCTGAACCCTATCTCCCTAACCCGTCTTAAAGACTACGGTACCTAACCCTACCTACATAAATCCTACCTACATAACCCCAACCTGACAAACACTCTCATACCTGACCCCAACCCTAACCATATGTATGCAATCCTAACTGCACCTTACCTCACCCTACCTAACCCCGTCTCCATAACCTCACCCACCTAACCCAACCCACTTACCAGACCTAACCACCTAACCCCCTAACCCTAGCTATAGAAAGCTACGCTAGGAACTGTAATTGTAAACGTCCAATGGGACACACACATCGAGACAGCGTCACACTGTTCTCAGATCTAACACAGATGGGTGGAGGGGTGGATGGATGGAGGGATGGAGGGACTCTTTCTAAACATGTAAATCTGACCTTACTGGTTTTCAAAGCATCTGAATGGTTTCAGAGGTTCCTCCAGAAGCTTGTGTGGCGTCTCCGGTTGCGGCTGCACTCAGAGGCTTCCAGAGACAGAGGAGGCTTTGATGGCGCCCAGCGGACCCCAAATGCCAGCAGCTGAAAGCTGAGACATTGCATTGTGTGGTGATAACACACACGCACACACACACACGCGCACGCACACACACACACACACACACACACACACACAAGTTCAGATGTTAAGTAAAAAAATGTTCACGTTCATAATTTGCTGGTATCTAATGTCGTTGAAGTAAAGTCTGAAGATGGAATCTTTGACATGGAGCTCCACCCCCCCCCGTACCGGTATCTTCACCACATCCCTTGACGAGGACGCCAAGGGATGTGGTGAAGATACCAGTACGTGAAAAATCGGTAACACCGCGCAGTCCGCTGGGTGGCGCAAAAGGAAGATGGTGTCATCAAGGAGCGTCCAGAACGTCCAGAAGGTCAAGAAGCTCCAGAGCAAGGCTGTCGGGCCGCAGGCCCAGTAGAATGGAGCCTGTACACAGGAAGTATCATGTGCAACCCACACAGTGTGTCAACTGAGAGCCACATCAGTACTACCACTTCTACTACTACTAGGAAGACTAGTACTTATACTATTAGACACTAGTAGTAGCTGGTCTTTCATTGAGCTCCAATCATGAATTAAATATCCATTAATCGGGAGATTACTTTCTCGATTAATCCATTAAATGCATTGTCCATAAAATGTCATAAAATGTTAAAAATGTGGATGTCTGTTTCCCAAATGCCAAGAGGACGTCCTCAAATGTGTTGTTCTATGTTGTAGTTTCATTTAATAGTTGTAGTTTCATTTAATAGTTGTAGTTTCATTTAAAAGTTGTAGTTTCATTTAAAAGTTGAGGTTTATTTAATAGTTGGAGTTTAATTTAATAGTTGAAGTTTCATTTAATAGTTGTAGTTTCATTTAATAGTTGTAACTTAATTTAATAGTTGTAGCTTCATTTAATAGTTGTAGTTTCATTTAATAGCTGTAGTTTCATTTAATAGTTGTAACTTAATTTAATAGTTGTAACTTCATTTAATAGTTGTAGTTTCATGTAATAGCAAGAGCAGAGCAAGGCTGTCGGGTCGCATTCCCAGTAGAATGGAGCCTGTACACAGGAAGTATCATGTGCCACCCACACAGTGTGTCAACTGAGAGACACATCAGTACTACCACTTCTACTACTACTATAAAGACTAGTACTTATACTATTAGACACTAGAAGTAGCTGGTCTTTCATTGAGCCCCAATCATGAATTAAATATCCATTAATCAGGAGATTACTTTCTCTATTAATCCATTAGTTGCATTGTCCATTAAATATCATAAAATGTTAAAAATGTGGATGTCTGTTTCCCAAATGCCAAGAGGATGTCCTCAAATGTGTTGTTTTGTCAAAAGCCAAAGATATTCAGTTGACTGTTAAACAGCACCAAAGAAAGAAGTAAACATTCACATCTTACAAGCTGCAGCAAGAGGAATCGGAAACTTTCTTCAAAAACATAAATTAAGCATCATCATCATCATCAACATAGTTGTAGCTTCATTTTATAGTTGTAGTTTAAATTAATAGTTGTAGTTTCATTGAATAGTTGTAGTTTAATTTAACAGTTGTAGTTTCATTTCATTGTTGTAGTTTCATTTCATAGTTTCATTTAATAGATGTAGTTTAACTTAATAGTTGTATATTCATTTAATAGTTGTAGCTTTATTTAATAGTTGTAGCTTCATTTAATAGTTGTAGTTTCATTTAGTAGTTGTAGCTTAATTTAATAGTTGTAGCTTAATTCAGAAGTTGTAGTTTAATTTAATAGTTGTAGTTTAATTTAATAGTTGTAACATCATTTAATAGTTGTAGTTTCATTTAATAGTTGTAGTTTCATTTAAAAGTTGGAGATTTATTTAATAGTTGGAGTTTCATTCAATAGTTGTAGTTTCATTTAATAGTTGTATTTTCATTTCATAATTGTAGCATCATTTAATAGTTGTAGTTTCATTTAATAGTTGTAGTTTCATTTTGTAGTTGTAGCTTCGTTTAATAGTTGTAGTTTCATTTAATAGTCCCAGTTTCATTTAATAGTTGTACTTTCATTTAATAGTTGTAGCTTCATTTAATAATTGTAGCTTCATTTAAAAGTTGAAGCTTCATTTAATAGTCGTAGTTTCATTTAATAGTTGTAGTTTAATTTAAAAGTTGTAGTTTAATTTAAAAGTTGAAGTTTTATTTAATGTTTGGAGTTTCAATTAATAATTGTAGCTTCATTTAATAATTGTAGCTTCATTGAATAGTTGGAGTTTCATTTAATAATTGTAGCTTCATTGAATAGTTGGAGTTTCATTTAATAGTTGGAGTTTCATTGAATAGTTGTAGTTTCATTTGATAGTTGTAGCTTCATTTAATAGTTGTAGCTTCATTTAATAGTTGTAGTTTCATTTAATAGTCTTAGCTTCATTTAATAATTGTAGCTTCATTTAATAGTTGGAGTTTCATTGAATAGTTGGAGTTTCATTTAATTGTTGTAGTTTAATTTAATAGTTATAACTTCATTTAATAGTTGTAGTTTCATTTAATAGTTGTAACTTCATTTAATAGTTGTAGCTTCATTAAATAATTGTAGTTTCATTTAATAGTTGGAGTTTCATTTAATAGTTGTAGCTTCATTTAATAGTTGAAGTTTCATTTAATAGTTGTAACTTCATTTAATAGTTGTAGATTCATTTCATAGTTGTAACTTCATTTCATAGTTGTAGTTTCATTTAAAATTTGGAGTTTTATTTAATAGTTGTAGTTTCATTTCATAGTTGTAGCTTCATTTAATAGTTGTGGCTTCATTTAATAGTTGTAGTTTCATTTTATAGTTGTGGTTTCATTTTATAGTTGTAGCTTCATTTCATAGTTGTAGTTTCATTTCATAGTTGTAGTTTCATTTCATAGTTGTAGTTTCATTTAATAGTTGGAGCTTCATTTAATAGTTGTAGATTCATTTAATAGTTGTAGTTTCATTGAAAAATTTGAGTTTTATTTAATAGTTGTAGTTTCATTTAATAGTTGTAACTTCATTTAATAGTGTAGCTTCATTTAAAGTTGTAGTTTCATTTAAAAGTTGTAGTTTCATTTAATAGTTGTAGTTTCATTTAAAGTTGTAGTTTCATTTAAAAGCTGTAGTTTCATTTAATAGTTGTAGTTTCATTTAATAGTTGTAGCTTTGTTTAATAGTTGTAGTTTGATTTAATAGTTGTAGTTTCATTGTATAGTTGTAGTTTAATTTAATAGTTGTAGTTTCATTTAATAGTCGTAGTTTCATTTAATTGTTGTAGCTTCATTTAATAGTTGGAGTTTCATTGAATAGTTGGAGTTTCATTTAATAGTTGTAGCTTCATTTAATAGTTGGAGTTTCATTGAATAGTTGGAGTTTCATTGAATAGTTGGAGTTTCATTTAATAGTTGTAGCTTCATTTAATAGTTGGAGTTTCATTGAATAGTTGGAGTTTCATTGAATAGTTGTAGCTTCATTTAATAGTTGGAGTTTCATTGAATAGTTGGAGTTTCATTTAATTGTTGTAGTTTCATTTAATAGTTGTAGCTTCATTTATTAGTTGTAGCTTCATTTAATAAATGTAGTTTCATTTAATAGTTGTAGTTTCATTTAATAGTTGTAGCTTAATTTTATAGTTGTAGTTTCATTTAATAGTTGAAGTTTCATTTAATAGTTGTAACTTCATTTAATAGTTGTAGATTCATTTCATAGTTGTAACTTCATTTCATAGTTGTAGTTTCATTTAAAATTTGGAGCTTTATTTAATAGTTGTAGTTTCATTTCATAGTTGTAGCTTCATTTAATAGTAGTGGCTTCATTTAATAGTTGTAGTTTCATTTTATAGTTGTAGCTTCATTTAATAGTAGTGGCTTCATTTAATAGTTGTAGTTTCATTTTATAGTTGTTGTTTCATTTTATAGTTGTAGCTTCATTTCATAGTTGTAGTTTCATTTAACAGTTGTAGTTTCATTTCATAGTTGTAGTTTCATTTAATTGTTGTAGCTTCATTTAATAGTTGTAGCTTCATTTAATAGTTGGAGTTTCATTGAATAGTTGTAGGTTCATTGAAAAATTTGAGTTTTATTATATAGTTCTAGTTTCATTTAATAGTTGTAACTTCATTTAATAGTGTAGCTTCATTTAAAGTTGTAGTTTCATTTAAAAGCTGTAGCTTCATTTAATAGTTGGAGTTTCATTGAATAGTTGGAGTTTCATTTAATAGTTGTAGCTTCATTTAATAGTTGTAGCTTCATTTAATAGTTGGAGTTTCATTGAATAGTTGGAGTTTCATTTAATAGTTGTAGCTTCATTTAATAGTTGGAATTTCATTGAATAGTTGGAGTTTCATTTAATAGTTGTAGCTTCATTTAATAGTTGGAGTTTCATTGAATAGTTGGAGTTTCATTTAATAGTTGGAGTTTCATTGAATAGTTGGAGTTTCATTGAATAGTTGGAGTTTCATTTAATAGTTGTAGCTTCATTTAATAGTTGGAGTTTCATTGAATAGTTGGAGTTTCATTTAATAGTTGTCGTTTCATTTAATAGTTGGAGTTTCATTGAATAGTTGGAGTTTCATTTAATTGTTGTAGTTTCATTTAATAGTTGTAGCTTCATTTAATAGTTGGAGATTCATTTAAAAGTTGTAGTTTAATTTAAAAGTTGAAGTTTTATTTAATGTTTGGAGTTTCATTTAATAATTCTAGCTTTATTTAATAATTGTAGCTTCATTGAATAGTTGGAGTTTCATTTAATAGTTGGAGTTTCATTGAATAGTTGTAGTTTCATTTGATAGTTGTAGCTTCATTTAATAGTTGTAGCTTCATTTAATAGTCTTAGCTTAATTTAATAATTGTAGCTTCATTTAATAGTTGGAGTTTCATTGAATAGTTGGAGTTTCATTTAATTGTTGTAGTTTCATTTAATAGTTATAACTTCATTTAATAGTTGTAGCTTCATTTAATAATTGTAGTTTCATTTAATAGTTGTAGCTTAATTGTATAGTTGTAGATTCATTTCATAGTTGTAACTTCATTTCATAGTTGTAGTTTCATTTAAAATTTGGAGTTTTATTTAATAGTTGTAGTTTCATTTCATAGTTGTAGCTTCATTTAATAGTTGTGGCTTCATTTAATAGTTGTGGCTTCATTTAATAGTTGTGGTTTCATTTTATAGTTGTAGCTTCATTTCATAGTTGTAGTTTCATTTCATAGTTGTAGTTTCATTTCATAGTTGTAGTTTCATTTCATAGTTGTAGTTTCATTTCATAGTTGGAGCTTCATTTAATAGTGGTAGTTTCATTTAATAGTTGTAGTTTCATTTAATAGTTGTAGTTTCGTTGAAAAAATTGAGTTTTATTTAATAGTTGTAGTTTCATTTAATAGTTGTAACTTCATTTAATAGTGTAGCTTCATTTAAAGTTGTAGTTTCATTTAAAAGTAGTAGTTTCATTTAATAGTTGTAGTTTCATTTCATAGTTGTAGTTTCATTTAATAGTTGGAGCTTCATTTAATAGTGGTAGTTTCATTTAATAGTTGTAGTTTCATTTAATAGTTGGAGCTTCATTTAATAGTTGTAGTTTCATTGAAAAATTGGAGTTTTATTTAATAGTTGTGGTTTCATTTAATAGTTGTAACTTCATTTAATAGTGTAGCTTCATTTAAAGTTGTAGTTTCATTTAAAAGTTGTAGTTTCATTTAATAGTTGTAGTTTCATTTAAAAGTTGTAGTTTCATTTAATAGTTGTAGTTTCATTTAAAGTTGTAGTTTCATTTAAAAGCTGTAGTTTCATTTAATAGTTGTAGTTTCATTTAATAGTTGTAGTTTCATTGTATAGTTGTAGTTTAATTTAATAGTTGTAGTTTCATTTAATAGTCGTAGTTTCATTTAATAGTTGTAGCTTCATTTAATAGTTGGAGTTTCATTTAATAGTTGGAGCTTCATTTAACAGTGGTAGTTTCATTTAATAGTTGTAGTTTCATTTAATAGTTGTAGTTTCATTGAAAAATTGGAGTTTTATTTAATAGTTGTAGTTTCATTTAATAGTTGTAACTTCATTAAATTATGTAGCTTCATTTAAAGTTGTAGTTTCATTTAAAAGTTGTAGTTTCATTTAATAGTTGTAGTTTCATTTAAAGTTGTAGTTTCATTTAAAAGCTGTAGTTTCATTTAATAGTTGTAGCTTTTTTTTAATAGCTGTAGTTTGATTGAATAGTTGTAGTTTCATTGTATAGTTGTAGTTTAATTTAATAGTTGTAGTTTCATTTAATAGTCGTAGTTTCATTTAATAGTTGTAGCTTCATTTAATAGTTGGAGTTTCATTGAATAGTTGGAGTTTCATTTAATAGTTGTAGCTTCATTTAATAGTTGGAGTTTCATTGAATAGTTGGAGTTTCATTGAATAGTTGGAGTTTCATTTAATAGTTGTAGCTTCATTTAATAGTTGGAGTTTCATTGAATAGTTGGAGTTTCATTGAATAGTTGTAGCTTCATTTAATAGCTGTAATTTCATTGAATAGTTGGAGTTTCATTTAATAGTTGTAGCTTCATTTAATAGTTGTGGCTTCATTTAATAGTTGTAGCCTCATTCAATAGTTGTGGCTTTATTTATTAGTTGTAGTTTCATTTAATAGTTGTAACTTCATTAAATTATGTAGCTTCATTTAAAGTTGTAGTTTCATTTAAAAGTTGTAGTTTCATTTAATAGTTGTAGTTTCATTTAAAGTTGTAGTTTCATTTAAAAGCTGTAGTTTCATTTAATAGTTGTAGCTTTTTTTTAATAGCTGTAGTTTGATTGAATAGTTGTAGTTTCATTGTATAGTTGTAGTTTAATTTAATAGTTGTAGTTTCATTTAATAGTCGTAGTTTCATTTAATAGTTGTAGCTTCATTTAATAGTTGGAGTTTCATTGAATAGTTGGAGTTTCATTTAATAGTTGTAGCTTCATTTAATAGTTGGAGTTTCATTGAATAGTTGGAGTTTCATTGAATAGTTGGAGTTTCATTTAATAGTTGTAGCTTCATTTAATAGTTGGAGTTTCATTGAATAGTTGGAGTTTCATTGAATAGTTGTAGCTTCATTTAATAGCTGTAATTTCATTGAATAGTTGGAGTTTCATTTAATAGTTGTAGCTTCATTTAATAGTTGTGGCTTAATTTAATAGTTGTAGCCTCATTTAATAGTTGTGGCTTTATTTATTAGTTGTAGTTTCATTTTATAGTTGTAGCTTCATTTAATAATTGTAGTTTAATTTCATAGTTGGAGTTTCATTGAATAGTTGTAGCTTCATTTAATAGCTGTAATTTCATTTAATAGTTGGAGTTTCATTGAATAGTTGGAGTTTCATTTAATAGTTGTAGCTTCATTTAATAGTTGGAATTTCATTGAATAGTTGGAGTTTCATTTAATAGTTGTAGCTTCATTTAATAGTTGGAGTTTCATTGAATAGTTGGAGTTTCATTTAATAGTTGGAGTTTCATTGAATAGTTGGAGTTTCATTGAATAGTTGGAGTTTCATTTAATAGTTGTAGCTTCATTTAATAGTTGGAGTTTCATTGAATAGTTGGAGTTTCATTTAATAGTTGTCGTTTCATTTAATAGTTGGAGTTTCATTGAATAGTTGGAGTTTCATTTAATTGTTGTAGTTTCATTTAATAGTTGTAGCTTCATTTAATAGTTGGAGATTCATTTAAAAGTTGTAGTTTAATTTAAAAGTTGAAGTTTTATTTAATGTTTGGAGTTTCATTTAATAATTCTAGCTTTATTTAATAATTGTAGCTTCATTGAATAGTTGGAGTTTCATTTAATAGTTGGAGTTTCATTGAATAGTTGTAGTTTCATTTGATAGTTGTAGCTTCATTTAATAGTTGTAGCTTCATTTAATAGTCTTAGCTTAATTTAATAATTGTAGCTTCATTTAATAGTTGGAGTTTCATTGAATAGTTGGAGTTTCATTTAATTGTTGTAGTTTCATTTAATAGTTATAACTTCATTTAATAGTTGTAGCTTCATTTAATAATTGTAGTTTCATTTAATAGTTGTAGCTTAATTGTATAGTTGTAGATTCATTTCATAGTTGTAACTTCATTTCATAGTTGTAGTTTCATTTAAAATTTGGAGTTTTATTTAATAGTTGTAGTTTCATTTCATAGTTGTAGCTTCATTTAATAGTTGTGGCTTCATTTAATAGTTGTGGCTTCATTTAATAGTTGTGGTTTCATTTTATAGTTGTAGCTTCATTTCATAGTTGTAGTTTCATTTCATAGTTGTAGTTTCATTTCATAGTTGTAGTTTCATTTCATAGTTGTAGTTTCATTTCATAGTTGGAGCTTCATTTAATAGTGGTAGTTTCATTTAATAGTTGTAGTTTCATTTAATAGTTGTAGTTTCGTTGAAAAAATTGAGTTTTATTTAATAGTTGTAGTTTCATTTAATAGTTGTAACTTCATTTAATAGTGTAGCTTCATTTAAAGTTGTAGTTTCATTTAAAAGTAGTAGTTTCATTTAATAGTTGTAGTTTCATTTCATAGTTGTAGTTTCATTTAATAGTTGGAGCTTCATTTAATAGTGGTAGTTTCATTTAATAGTTGTAGTTTCATTTAATAGTTGGAGCTTCATTTAATAGTTGTAGTTTCATTGAAAAATTGGAGTTTTATTTAATAGTTGTGGTTTCATTTAATAGTTGTAACTTCATTTAATAGTGTAGCTTCATTTAAAGTTGTAGTTTCATTTAAAAGTTGTAGTTTCATTTAATAGTTGTAGTTTCATTTAAAAGTTGTAGTTTCATTTAATAGTTGTAGTTTCATTTAAAGTTGTAGTTTCATTTAAAAGCTGTAGTTTCATTTAATAGTTGTAGTTTCATTTAATAGTTGTAGTTTCATTGTATAGTTGTAGTTTAATTTAATAGTTGTAGTTTCATTTAATAGTCGTAGTTTCATTTAATAGTTGTAGCTTCATTTAATAGTTGGAGTTTCATTTAATAGTTGGAGCTTCATTTAACAGTGGTAGTTTCATTTAATAGTTGTAGTTTCATTTAATAGTTGTAGTTTCATTGAAAAATTGGAGTTTTATTTAATAGTTGTAGTTTCATTTAATAGTTGTAACTTCATTAAATTATGTAGCTTCATTTAAAGTTGTAGTTTCATTTAAAAGTTGTAGTTTCATTTAATAGTTGTAGTTTCATTTAAAGTTGTAGTTTCATTTAAAAGCTGTAGTTTCATTTAATAGTTGTAGCTTTTTTTTAATAGCTGTAGTTTGATTGAATAGTTGTAGTTTCATTGTATAGTTGTAGTTTAATTTAATAGTTGTAGTTTCATTTAATAGTCGTAGTTTCATTTAATAGTTGTAGCTTCATTTAATAGTTGGAGTTTCATTGAATAGTTGGAGTTTCATTTAATAGTTGTAGCTTCATTTAATAGTTGGAGTTTCATTGAATAGTTGGAGTTTCATTGAATAGTTGGAGTTTCATTTAATAGTTGTAGCTTCATTTAATAGTTGGAGTTTCATTGAATAGTTGGAGTTTCATTGAATAGTTGTAGCTTCATTTAATAGCTGTAATTTCATTGAATAGTTGGAGTTTCATTTAATAGTTGTAGCTTCATTTAATAGTTGTGGCTTCATTTAATAGTTGTAGCCTCATTCAATAGTTGTGGCTTTATTTATTAGTTGTAGTTTCATTTAATAGTTGTAACTTCATTAAATTATGTAGCTTCATTTAAAGTTGTAGTTTCATTTAAAAGTTGTAGTTTCATTTAATAGTTGTAGTTTCATTTAAAGTTGTAGTTTCATTTAAAAGCTGTAGTTTCATTTAATAGTTGTAGCTTTTTTTTAATAGCTGTAGTTTGATTGAATAGTTGTAGTTTCATTGTATAGTTGTAGTTTAATTTAATAGTTGTAGTTTCATTTAATAGTCGTAGTTTCATTTAATAGTTGTAGCTTCATTTAATAGTTGGAGTTTCATTGAATAGTTGGAGTTTCATTTAATAGTTGTAGCTTCATTTAATAGTTGGAGTTTCATTGAATAGTTGGAGTTTCATTGAATAGTTGGAGTTTCATTTAATAGTTGTAGCTTCATTTAATAGTTGGAGTTTCATTGAATAGTTGGAGTTTCATTGAATAGTTGTAGCTTCATTTAATAGCTGTAATTTCATTGAATAGTTGGAGTTTCATTTAATAGTTGTAGCTTCATTTAATAGTTGTGGCTTAATTTAATAGTTGTAGCCTCATTTAATAGTTGTGGCTTTATTTATTAGTTGTAGTTTCATTTTATAGTTGTAGCTTCATTTAATAATTGTAGTTTAATTTCATAGTTGTCGTTTCATTCAATAGTTGTAGCTTCATTTCATAGTTGTAGTTTCATTTCATAGTTGTAGTTTCATTTCATAGTTGTAGTTTCATTTAATAGTTGTAGTTTCATTGAATAGTTGGAGTTTCATTTAATAGTTGTAGCTTCATTTAATAGTTGTGGCTTCATTTAATAGTTGTAGCTTCATTTAATAGTTGTGGCTTCATTTATTAGTTGTAGTTTCATTCAATAGTTATAGCTTCATTTCATAGTTGTAGTTTAATTTCATAATTGTAGTTTCATTTAATAATTGTAGTTTAATTTCATAGTTGTTGTTTCATTCAATAGTTGTAGCTTCATTTCATAGTTGTAGTTTCATTTCATAGTTGAAGTTTCATTTAATAGTTGTAGCTTCATTTAATAGTTGGAGTTTCATTGAATAGTTGGAGTTTCATTTAATAGTTGGAGCTTCATTTAATAGTTGGAGTTTCATTGAATAGTTGGAGTTTCATTTAATAGTTGTAGCTTCATTTAATAGTTGTAGCTTCATTTAATAGTTGTGGCTTCATTTATTAGTTGTAGTTTCATTTTATAGTTGTAGCTTCATTTAATAATTGTAGTTTAATTTCATAGTTGTTGTTTCATTCAATAGTTGTAGATTCATTTCATAGTTGTAATTTCATTTCATGGTTGAAGTTTCATTTAATAGTTGTAGTTTCATTTCATAGTTGTAGTTTCATTTAATAGTTGTAGTTTCATTTAATAGTTGTGGCTTCATTTAATAGTTGTAGCTTCATTTAATAGTTGTGGCTTCATTTCATAGTTGTAGTTTAATTTCATAATTGTAGTTTCATTTCATAGTTGTAGTTTCATTAAATAGTTGTCATTTCATTTAATAGTTGGAGTTTCATTGAATAGTTGGAGTTTCATTTAATTGTTGTAGTTTCATTCAATAGTTGTAGCTTCATTTAATAGTTGGAGTTTCATTGAATAGTTGGAGTTTCATTTAATAGTTGTAGCTTCATTTAATAGTTGGAGTTTCATTGAATAGTTGGAGTTTCATTTAATAGTTGTAGCTTCATTTAATAGTTGTAGCTTCATTTAATAGTTGTAGCTTCATTTAATAGTTGTAGATTCATTTAATAGTTGTAGCTTCATTTAATAGTTGTCGTTTCAGTTAATAGTTGTCGTTTCATTTATTAGTTGTAGCTTCATTTAATAGTTGTAGCTTCATTTAATAGTTGTCGTTTAATTTAATAGTTGTGGCTTTATTTAATAGTTGTAGCTTCATTTAATAGTTGTAGTTTCATAATGGTTGTAGTTTCATTGAATAGTTGGAGTTTCATTTAATAGTTGTAGCTTCATTTAATAGTTGTGGCTTCAATTATTAGTTGTAGTTTCATTTTATAGTTGAAGCTTCATTTAATAATTGTAGTTTAATTCCATAGTTGTTGTTTCATTTAATAGTTGTAGCTTCATTTCATAGTTGTAGTTTCATTTCATAATTGTAGTTTCATTTCATAGTTGTAGTTTCATTTAATAGTTGTAGTTTCACTTCATAGTTGTGGTTTCATTTCATAGTTGGAGTTTCATTTAAAAATTTGAGTTTTTATTTAATAGTTGCATTTTCATTTAATAGTTGTAACTTCATTTAATAGTTGTAGCTTCATTTAATAATTGTAGCTTCATTTAATAGTTGTCGTTTCAGTTAATAGTTGTCGTTTCATTTAATAGTTGTAGCTTCATTTAATAGTTTAGCTTCATTTCATAGTTGTAGCTTCATTTAATAGTTGTAGTTTAATTTAATAGTTGTGGCTTCATTTAATAGTTGTAGTTTCATTTTATAGTTGTAGTTTCATTTTATAGTTGTAGTTTTATTTTATAGTTGTAGCTTCATTTAATAATTGTAGTTTCATAATGGTTGTAGTTTCATTGAATAGTTGGAGTTTCATTTAATAGTTGTAGCTTCATTTAATAGTTGTGGCTTCATTTAATAGTTGTAGCTTCATTTAATAGTTGTGGCTTCATTAATAAGTTGTAGTTCCATTTTATAGTTGTAGCTTCATTTAATAATTGTAGTTTAATTCCATAGTTGTTGTTTCATTCAATAGTTGTAGCTTCATTTCATTGTTGTAGTTTCATTTCATAATTGTAGTTTCATTTCATAGTTGTAGTTTCATTTCATAGTTGTAGTTTCATTTCATAGTTGGAGTTTCATTTAATTGTTGGAGTTTCATTTAATAGTTGTAGCTTCATTTAATAGTTGGAGTTTCATTGAATAGTTGTAGTTTCATTTAATAGTTGTAGCTTCATTTAATAGTTGGAGTTTCATTGAATAGTTGGAGTTTCATTGAATAGTTGGAGTTTCACTTAATAGTTGTAGCTTCATTTAATAGTTGTGGCTTCACTTAATAGTTGTTGTTTCATTTAATAGTTGTAGCTTCATTTCATAGTTGTAGTTTCATTTCATAGTTGCAGTTTCATTTAATAGTTGTAGTTTCATTTCATAGTTGTAGTTTCATTTCATAGTTGTAGTTTCATTTAAAAATTTGAGTTTTTATTTAATAGTTGTATTTTCATTAAATAGTTGTAACTTCATTTAATAGTTGTAGCTTCATTTAATAGTTGTTGTTTAATTTAATAGTTGTAGTTTCATTTAATAGTTGTGGCTTCATTTAATAGTTGTAGTTTTATTTAATAGTTGTAGCTTCATTTAATAATTGTAGTTTAATTCCATAGTTGTTGTTTCATTCAATAGTTGTAGCTTCATTTCATAGTTGTAGTTTCATTTCATAATTGTAGTTTCATTTCATAGTTGTAGTTTCATTTAATAGTTGTAGCTTCATTTAATAGTTGGAGTTTCATTGAATAGTTGAAGTTTCATTGAATAGTTGGAGTTTCATTTAATAGTTGTAGCTTCATTTAATAGTTGGAGTTTCATTGAATAGTTGTAGTTTCATTTAATAGTTGTAGCCTTATTTAATAGTTGGAGTTTCATTGAATAGTTGTAGCTTCATTTAATAGTTGTAGTTTCATTTAATAGTTGTAGCTTCATTGAATATTTGGAGTTTCATTGAATAGTTGGAGTTTCATTTAATAGTTGTGGCTTCATTTAATAGTTGTGGCTTCATTTAATAGTTGTAGCTTCATTTAATAGTTGTGGCTTCATTTATTAGTTGTAGTTTCATTTTATAGTTGTAGCTTCATTTAATAATTCTAGTTTAATTTCATAGTTGTTGTTTCATTCAATAGTTGTAGCTTCATTTCATAGTTTTAGTTTCATTTCATAGTTGTAGTTTTATTTCATAGTTGTAGGTTCATTTCATAGTTGTAGTTTCATTTAAAAATTTGAGTTTTTATTTAATAGTTGTATTTTCATTAAATAGTTGTAACTTCATTTAATAGTTG
Source organism: Zeus faber (assembly GCF_960531495.2). Taxonomy (NCBI): domain Eukaryota; kingdom Metazoa; phylum Chordata; class Actinopteri; order Zeiformes; family Zeidae; genus Zeus; species Zeus faber. The sequence goes on along the minus strand of NC_137193.1, from coordinate 746,220 downwards.
TAGCTTCATTTAATAGTTGTTGTTTAATTTAATAGTTGTAGTTTCATTTAATAGTTGTAGATTCATTTAATAATTGTAGCTTCATTTAATAGTTGGAGTTTCATTGAATAGTTGTCGTTTCATTTAATAGTTGTAGCTTCATTTAATAGTTTAGCTTCATTTAATAGTTGTAGCTTCATTTAATAGTTGTAGTTTAATTTAATAGTTGTAGCTTCATTTAATAGTTGTAGTTTAATTTAATAGTTGTGGCTTCATTTAATAGTTGTAGTTTCATTTTATAGTTGTAGTTTCATTTAACATGGTGGCACGGTGGCGCAGTGCATTGCACTGCTGCCTCACAGCAAGAAGGTCCTGGGTTCGATTCCCGCCTCGGGCGCTGTTGGCACCGTGCTCCGGCGGGTTATCTTCCAAAAAAAAAACAGGAGCCTTTCTGTGTGGAGTTTGCATGTTCTCCCCGTGTTCACATGGGGTTTCCTCCACCTCACGTCAGTAAGGACCCCCACCAAAAACATGCACCATCATGGTCTGACCAGCGATGGACACTTATCACCTGGTCCCCGGGTGCGTCCACGTACGCTGCCCACTGCTCCTGGCTGTGCCCCCGGAGGAAGGACAAGCCAGGATGGTTCAATGCAGAGGAACCGTTTCACCGGCCACCGTCAAGCATGTGCATGTGTGTGCAAGCATGTGTTGTGGAGTGTCGTGTGATGATTAAAGACTGTTTCTTCTTAACAGTTGTAGTTTTATTTTATAGTTGTAGCTTCATTTAATAATTGTAGTTTCATAATGGTTGTAGTTTCATTTAATAGTTGTAGTTTCATATAATAGTTGTAGTTTCATTTAATTGTTGGAGTTGCATTCAATAGTTGTGGTTTCATTTAATAGTTGTAGTTTAATTTAATTGTTGTGGCTTCATTTAATAGTTGTGGCTTCATTTAATAGTTGTAGTTTCATTTAATAGTTGTAGTTTCATTTAATTGTTGTAGTTTCATTTTATAGTTGTAGCTTCATTTAATAATTGTAGTTTCATAATGGTTGCAGTTTCATTTAATAGTTGTAGTTTCATATGATAGTTTTCGTTTCATTTAAAAGTTGTAGTTTCATTTAAAAGTTGTAGTTTCATTTAATAGTTGGAGTTTTATTTAATAGTTGTCGTTTCATTTAATAGTTGTAGCTTCATTTAATAGTTGTGGCTTCATTTAATAGTTGTAGTTTCATTTTATAGTTGTAGCTTCATTTAATAATTGTAGCTTCATTTCATAGATGTAGTGTCATTTTATTGTTGTAGTTTCATTTAATAGTTGTAGTTTCATTTAATAGTTGTCGTTTCATTTAATAGTTGTAGCTTCATTTAATAATTGTAGTTTCATTTCATAGTTGTAGTTTCATTCAATAGTTGTAGCTTCATTTCATAGTTGTAGTGTCATTTAATAGTTGTCGTTTCATTTAATAGTTGTAGCTTCATTTAATAGTTGTGGCTTCATTTAATAGTTGTAGCTTCATTTAATAGTTGTAGTTTCATTTAATAGTTGTAGCTTCATTTAATAGTTGTGGCTTCATTTAATAGTTGTAGCTTCATTTAATAGTTGTAGTTTCATTTAATGAATCTGACCTATTCAAAACTGATCGTGGGGATGGTAGCTCAGGCGGTAGAGCTAGTGATCTAAAGGTTGCTGGTTGGATCCCAGGCTCCTCCTGCTAGCATTCTGTAGTGGTCGCTTTGGATAAAAGCGTCTGATCAATGTAATGTAATTCTGTAAAAAAAAAAAAAAGATCGACATTGGTGCGAATTAGCATAAACCACGCCCCGATGTTTCCCATATCAGGATGTTCCTGCTTAGTCGTGAAGGGGGAGGAGGAGCCAAGTCTCACGGAGCACTGTGATTGGCTGATGTCTGGAGTGACATAGAAACACTGAAATGTATGAACAACTTCCGGTTGGGAATGACCTAAACACCAATCAATCTGCCTGGTCCTAGTCCTGGTCCTGGTCATGGTTTTTTTTTGCCCTGGCCTTGGACTTGGACTTGACTCTGCCCTTGGTCCTGGCCCTGATCTTGGCCCTGGGTTCTGTTCTCGGTCTAGGCCCTGTGGAGCCAAACTGTTCTGTCTGGAAGGGCCGATCCAGGACCCAAGGGCCGGTATGGGACCCGGAGGAGACGTCCAGTACCCAGAAGAGCCAGTTTAGGACCCGGAGGAGACGTTCCAGTACCTGGAAGAGCCGCTCCACTCGGGCGTGGTCCCGTTCAGGCTCCTGCAGTGATTTGCTGAAAGGTCAGTCGGGATGAGGTCTCATCTTCAAAGGAAACTTAATCACTCTGGGTTTCCCCGAAAGCGAGATGGGGAATTCCAGAAGGAGGAGTAGGAGGAGAATAATAATAATAATAATAATAATAATAACTATAATAATAACAATAATAATAATTATTATTATAATAACAATAATAACAAGGATAATAATAACAACAAATATATAATAATAATAATAATAATAATAATAATAATAATAATAACAATAACAATAACAATAATAATTATAATAAATAATTATAACAATAATAATAACAACAACAATAATAATGACCCTAATCACAACCTGGTCCAGGACCCGAAAGAGCCGATCCAGGACCTGAAAGACTTGGTCCAGGACCCAGGAGAGCCGGTATAGGATCCGGAGGAGACAGTCCAGGACCCGGAAGAGCCGGTCCAGGACCCGGAAGAGCCGCTCCACTCGGGCGTGGTCCTGTTCGGGCTCCTGCAGTTATTTGCTGAAAGGTCAGTCAGGACAAGGTCTCACCTTCAAAGGAAACTTTATCCCTCTGGGTTTCCCCGAAAGTGAGACGGGGAATTCCAGAAGGAGGAGTAGGAGGAGAATGATAATAACAATAACAATAACAATAACAATAACAATAATAATAATAATAATAATAATAATAATAATTATTATTATTATTATTATTATTATTGTTATTGTTATTGTTATATAATAAATAATAAATAATAAATAATTATAACAGATAAATTATATTATAACAATTACAACAATAATAATATTAATAACATAATAATAATAACAATTGATAACAATTGTAATACAATTCATAACAATAATATTAATGGCATAGAATTATTAATAAAATGAGCAATAATAGTAACACTAATATAATAGTAACAATAATATGAATAATAATAATAACAATAATAATAATAATAATAATAATAATAACAATAATAACAATGATAATAATAATAACCATCATAATAAAAAAAAATAGTAATAACAGTGACAATAATAATAATAATAATAATAATAATAATAATAACAGTGATCATAATAATAATAATAACAATAACAATAACAATAATTGTTATTATTATTATTATTATTATTATTATTATTATTATAACAATTACAACAATAATAATAATAATAATAATAATAACAGTGATGATAATAATAATAATAATAATAATAATAATAATAATAATAATAATAATAATAATAATAACAATGATGGTAGTAATAATAATAATAATAATAATAATAATAATCCTGGTAAATATTAAAACTCCTCAATGGGTTTGAGTGAGAATAGATAGATAGGTGGATGGATGGAGGATGAATAGATAATAGATGGATAATTAATAGATAATAGATGGATGGAGGATGGATGGATAATGAATAGATAATAGATGGATAATGAATATATAATAGATGGATGGAGGATGGATTGATAATGAATAGATAATGGATGGATGGAGGATGGATCATAGTTGGGGGGAGGGATGGAAGGATGGATGATGGTAGGATAGATAGATAGATAGATAGATAGATAGATAGATAGCAGGAGGGATGGATGGAGGGATGGCAGGGTGGAGGGAGGGATGGCGGGATGGATGGAGGGATGGTGGGAAAAATGGAGGGATGGCAGGGTGGATGGATGGCGGGATGGATGGCGGGATAGATGGAGGGATGGCAGGGTGGATGGATGGAGGGATGGCAGGGTGGATGGATGGAGGGATGGATGGAGGGAGGGATGGATGGAGGGATGGCAGGGTGGATGGATGGAGGATGGATGGAGGGATGGATGGAGGGAGGGATGGATGGAGGGATGGATGGATGGATGACAGGTTGGGTGGATGGAGGGATGGCAGGTGGGATGGATGGAGGGATGGATGGAGGGATGATAGGCATGTAATTATAAGTAGTAACTGTAGACGGAGGAGATAAGAGGAGTTTAATGAAGCCAGACACCTGAGAGCCCCTCCACCTCCTCCTCTATCTCTCCATCTCCCTCTCTGTCTGTCCCTCCACCCCTCCAACCACTCCACCCCTCCAGCACCGTGGCATTTAGACGGGTATAAAAAACCCCGTCTGCCTTTTGCCATGTAGAGAGAGAGAGAGACAGCGAGAGAGAGAGAGACTTTTCTTTTGAGAACCATCTGTCTGTCTGTCTATCTGTCTATCTGTCTGTCTATCTTTCTATCTGTCTGTCTATCTGTCTTCCTGTCTGTCTGTCTGTCTGTCTGCCTTTCTGTCTGCAAGAGGAGCCATGCTGACCAGGTATGTCAATCTCATGCTGTTCATAGAATGATGGAGGGATGATGGAGGAGACAGGATGATGGAGTAGTAATATGATGATGGAGTAGTAACATGATGATGTAGGGAAGATGTAGAAGAGACACAAAGATGGAGTAGTGACACAATGATGGAGGGATGATGGAGGAGAGACAATGATGGAGTGACAGTGATGGAGGGATGATGGATGAGACAGGATGATGGAGGAGAGACACAATGATGGAGTAGTGACACAGTGATGGAGGGATGATGGAGGAGCGACAGGATGATGGAGAAGTGACACGATGACGGGATGATCAAGGAGATGATGGAGGAGAGACACAATTATGGAGTAGTGACACAGTGATGGAGGGATGATGGAGAAGCGACAGGATGATGGAGGAGAGACACAATGATGGAGTAGTGACACAGTGATGGAGGGATGATGGAGGAGCGACAGGATGATCGAGTAGTGACGCGATGATAGAGGGATGATGGAGGAGAGAGACAGGATGATGGAGGGATAATGTAGGAGTGACAATGATGAAAGGATGATGGAGGAGAGACAGGATGATGGAGTAGTGCCACAATGCTGCAGGGATAATGGAGAAGAGACAAATAAAGGGAGGAGAGACGTGATGGAGGAGGGACATGATGACAGTGGAGAGACAGCTGATGGAGGGATGACATGATGATGGAGGGATGACAGGATGATGGAGTAGTGACACGATGGAGAGATGACAGGAGAGACAGATGATGGAGGGATGACAGAGAAAGGACAGATGATGGAGGGATGACAGGGTGATGGATGGATGATGGAGGAGCAACAGATGATGGAGGGATGACAGGGTGATGGAGGGATGACAGAGGAGAGACAGATGATGGAGGGATGACGGGATGATGGAGGAGAGACAGGATGATGGAGTAGTGACACATTGCTGCAGGGATGATGGAGGAGAGACAGATAAAGGGAGGAGAGACAGAATGATGGACGTGATGGAGGAGGGACATGATGACAGTGGAGAGACAGCTGATGGAGGGATGACATGATGATGGAGGGATGACAGGATGATGGAGTAGTGACCGATGGAGAGATGACAGGAGAGACAGATGATGGAGGGATGACAGAGAAAGGACAGGTGATGGAGGGATGACAGAGAAAGGACAGGTGATGGAGGGATGACAGGGTGATGGATGGATGATGGAGGAGCAACAGATAATGGAGGGATGACAGGGTGATGGAGGGATGACAGAGAAAGGACAGATGATGGAGGGATGACAGGATGATGGAGGAGAGACAGACAATGCAGGGAAGACGGAGGAGAGACAGGTGATGGAGGGATGACGGAGGAGAGACAGATGATGGAGGATGACAGGATGATGGAGGAGAGACAGACAATGCAGGGAAGACGGAGGAGAGACAGGTGATGGAGGGATGACGGAGGAGAGACAGATGATGGAGGATGACAGGATGATGGAGGGATGACAGAGTTGAGACAGATGATGGAGGGATGACAGAGTTGAGACAGATGATGGAGGGATGACGGAGGAGTATTATGCACTTTTCCTCCATCAGTAGGATCCTGCTCCTCTGTTCTTTGGGTGTGGTCCTGCAGGTGGAGGGAGACCTGGATGCTAATGGTAAGCTAACGCCTCCATTATGCTAATTTATTGTAATTCATCGGGATTCCAACCAATTAGAATAGAGTCAGACAGGCCTGATGCCCCGCCCCCTGGGCTAAGGCCATGCCCCCAGACCATTCATGCCTGTTTTAAGTATTAATACTATGTACTACTGTGTACTTGGACAAATACATACACAACAGTCTTTATTCGATCTATTTATTGTATTTATCTACTTATGGACTTATGCACTTATGTATTTATGTACACATGTATTAATGTTCTTATGTACTTGTGTACCTGTGTATTTATTTATCTATTGCAGCTGAAATGCTGTTTGTCTCAGATGGAGATTTTCAAACCACATCAACAGGTAAAAGTACATATTTTGAAAAGTATATTTAAACCGTTACTCTGAAATGGCCTAGTTAGACAACTAGTCTTACTAGTTATATAACTAGATATACAAGTTATGCAACTAGACGAACTAGTTATTAAACTAGTTAAATAACTAGATATACAAGTTATACCACCAGACATACTAGTTATTAAACTAGTCTCAATAATTACACAACTACTTTTACTAGGTATATAACTAGATATACAAGTTATACAACCAGGCATACTAGTTATTAAACTAGTCTCACTCGTTATACAACTAGTTTTACTAGTTATATAACTAGATATACAAGCTATACAACTAGACATACTAGTTATACAACTAGTAATACTAGTTATACATCTAATCTGACTAGTTGTACAAATAGATTTACTAGTTATACAACTACACATACTCATTATACAACAACACATAGCAGTTATACAATTAGACCTCCTAGTTATACAACTAGTAAAGCTAGTTATACAACTAGACATGCTATTTATACACATGGACATGTTTGTTATAAAACTAGATATACTATTTAAATGACTAGAAATATTAGTTATACAAATATACATACTAATTATACAGCGACTCACACTAGTTATACGATTAGTCGTACGACTTATACAACTAGTAATACTAGTTATAAAACTAAATATAATTGTTATACAACTAGTCATGCTAGTCATATAACTAGACATACAAGTTATTAAACTAGTCTAACTAGTTAAACAACTAGTTTTACTACTTATATAACTAGATATACAAGTTATACAACTAGACATACTAGTTATACAACTAGTAATACTAGTTATAAAACTAAATATAATTGTTATACAACTAGTCATGCTAGTCATATAACTAGACATACAAGTTATTAAACTAGTCTAACTAGTTAAACAACTAGTTTTACTACTTATATAACTAGATATACAAGTTATACAACCAGACATACTAGTTATACAACTAGTAATACTAGTTATACAACTATTCTGACTAGTTGTACAACTAGATATACACGTTATACAATTAGACATACAAGTTATACAACTAGTAATACTTGTTATACGATTATACTAACTAGTTATACAATTAAACTAACTTGTTATAAAACTAGTCATAATAGTTATACATTTAGACATACAACGTATACAACTTAAAAAACTAGATATACAACTACATACTTGTTAAACAACTAGTCTTACTAGTTATATAACTAGATATATAAGTTATGCAACTAGACATACTAGTCATTAAACTAGTCTCACTAGCTATACAACTAGTCTTACTAGTTATATAACTAGATATACAAGTTCTACAACTAGACATACTAGTTATTAAACTGGTCTCACGAGCTATACAACTAGATTTACTAGTTATACAACTACACATACTCATTATACAACAACACATAGCAGTTATACAATTAGACCTCCTAGTTATACAACTAGTAAAGCTAGTTATACAACTAGACATGCTATTTATACACATGGACATATTTGTTATAAAACTAGATATACTATTTAAATGACTAGAAATATTAGTTATACAAATATACATACTACTTATATAGCGACTCACACTAGTTATACGATTAGTCGTACGACTTATACAACTAGTAATACTAGTTATAAAACTAAATATAATTGTTATACAACTAGTCATGCTAGTCATATAACTAGACATACAAGTTATTAAACTAGTTTAACTTATACAACTAGACATACTAGTTATACAACTAGCCATACTAGTTATACAACTAGTAATACTAGTTAAACAACTAGTCTGACTAGTTGTACAACTAGATATACACGTTATACAATTAGACATACAAGTTATACAACTAGTAATACTTGTTATACGATTATACTAACTAGTTATACAATTAAACGATCTTGTTATAAAACTAGTCATAATGGTTATACACTAAGACATACAACGTATACAACTTGAAAAACTAGATATACAACTACATACTTCTTATACAACTTGATTTACTAATTATAAAACTAGACATACTTGTGATACAACTAGACATACTAGTTATTAAACTTGTCTCACAAGTTATACAAGTAGTCTTTCTACTCATGTAACTAGTGACACTAGTTATACAACTAGTCTTACTAGGTATATAACTAGATATACTAGTTATACAACTCCACATAACAGCTATAAAACTCAACATACTAGTTATAAAGCTAGACATATGATTTATACAACCAAACATATTTGTTATAAAACTAAACATTCTACTTATATAATAGAAATATTAGTTCACAAATATACATAATACTTATACACTTAGTCACACTAGTTATAAGATTAGTCATACTAGTGATACACCTAGTAATACGAGTTATAAAACTCGATTTAATATTTATACAACTTTTCATGCTAGTTATATAACTAGACGTACTAGTTATGCAACTACACAAAACAGTAATTAAACTCCACATACTAGTTATAAAACAATACATTCTAGTTATACTGGTTGTAAAACTAGACATATGATACTTCTTTATCTCTCCCAGATTCCATCTCTAATGAGGCTCCCACAGGTGAGTAAGTTCTACAGTATTTATATTCAATGGACTTAGTATACTATGTACTGTACTTCCATGTAAATGTGCTTTACCACATAATGTACTACTATATAAATGTACCTCACTACGTTGTATACTAGTATCTAAATGTACCTTACTAGGTAGTGTACTACTATCTAAATGTACCTTACTACCTAGTGTACCACTATCTAAATGTACCTTACTACATAGTGTACTACTATATAAATGTACCTTACTACATAGTGTACTAGTATCTAAATGACATAGTGTACTAGTATCTAAATGTACCTTACTACATAGTTTACTACTATCTATATGTACCTTACTACATAGTTTACTACTATCTAAATGTACCTTACTACATAGTTTACTACTATCTAAATGTACCTTACTACATAGTTTACTACTATCTAACTGTACCTTACTACATCGTGTACTAGTATCTAAATGTACCTTACTACATAGTGTACTACTATCGAAATGTACCTTACTACTAGTGTACTACTATCGAAATGTACCTTACTACATAGTGTACTACTATTAAAATGTACCTTACTACATAGTTTTCTACTATCTAACTGTACCTTACTACATCGTGTACTAGTATCTAAATGTACCTTACCGCATAGTGTACTACTACATAAATGTACCCTACCGCATAGTGTACTAGTATCTAAATGTACCTTACTACATAGTTTACTACTATCTAAATGTACCTTACTACATAGTGTACTACTATCTAAATGTACCTTACTACTAGTGTACTACTATCTAAATGTACCTTACTACATAGTTTACTTCTATCTAAATGTACCTTACTACATAGTGTACTACTATATAAATGTACCTTACTACATAGTGTACTTCTATCTAAATGTAACTTACTACTAGTGTACTACTATCTAAATGTACCTTACTACATAGTTTACTACTATCTAACTGTACCTTACTGCATAGTGTACTACTATATAAATGTACCTTACCGCATAGTGTGCTAGTATCTAAATGTACCTTACCGCATAGTGTACTAGTATCTAAATGTACCTTACCACATAGTGTACTCGTATCTAAATGTACCTTACCGCATAGTGATTCAAGATTCAAGATTCAAGATTTTTATTTGTCACATACATATACATACTTCCATACATATATGCAGTGAAATGTAATAGTAGTGTACTAGTGTAGTGTAATAGTGTACTACTATATAAATGTACCTTACCGCATAGTGTGCTAGTATCTAAATGTACCTTACTACATAGTGTACTACTATCTAACTGTACCTTACTACATAGTGGACTAGTATCTAAATGTACCTTACTACATAGTGTACTACTATATAAATGTACCTTACCGCATAGTGTGCTAGTATCTAAATGTACCTTACCGCATAGTGTACTAGTATCTAAATGTACCTTACCACATAGTGTACTCGTATCTAAATGTACCTTACCACATAGTGTACTACTATCTAAATGTACCTTACCGCATAGTGTACTAGTATCTAAATGTACCTTACTACATAGTGTACTACTATCTAAATGTACCTTACCGCATAGTGTACTACTATATAAATGTACCTTACCGCATAGTGTACTCGTATCTAAATGTACCTTACTACATAGTTTACTACTATCTAAATGTACCTTACTACATAGTTTACTACTATCTAACTGTACCTTACTACATAGTGTACTAGTATCTAAATGTACCTTACTACATAGTGTACTACTATATAAATTTACCTTACTACATAGTGTACTATTATCTAAATGTACCTTACTACATAGTTTACTACTATCTAAATGTACCTTACTACATAGTTTACTACTATCTAAATGTACCTTACTACATAGTTTACTACTATCTAACTGTACCTTACTACATAGTGTACTAGTATCTAAATGTACCTTACTACATAGTGTACTACTATATAAATTTACCTTACTACATAGTGTACTATTATCTAAATGTACCTTACTACATAGTGTGCTACCTTCTAAATGTACCTTACTGCATAGTGTACTAGTATCTAAATGTACCTTACTGCATAGTGTACTAGTATCTAAATGTACCTTTCTGCATAGTGTACTAGTATCTAAATGTACCTTACTACATAGTGTACTACTATCTAAATGTACCTTACTACATAGTGTACTACTACATAAATGTACCTTACTACATAGTGTACTACCATCTCAATGTACCTTACTACATAGTGTACTAGTATCTAAATGTACCTTACTGCGTAGTGTACTAATGTACTGTGTACCTGCCCTCAGAAAGTATGTATGCTGTTTCTCTGGATCCTTTTGGTAAGACGCCTGCTTTTGCTATAATCAATTAAATGCCTTTTGAAAAAGTTTAAAAACTTGAATGTTATTTGTGGTTTTCTGGTTGCACAGAAGAAGTTCAGTATTCAGAGAGAATAACTTCAGGTAGGAAGCCTTTTATCAAGGACTTTAACCACAACTACATCTTTAATTACTACACCTGCAATTTTACAATTACTGAATTACTACATCTTTAATGAATGCATGTTCAATTACTACATCTTTAAATACTACATATTTAATCAATGCATATTTAATTAAACATCTTTAAATACTACATCTTTAATTACTACATGTTTAAATACTACCTATTTTATCAATGCATCTTTAATTACAACACTTTTAAATACTACATATTTCATCAATACATCTTTAATTAAAACATCTTTAAATACTACATATTTAATCAATACATATTTAATTACAACATCTTTAAATACAACATATTTAATCAATGCATCTTTAATTACAACATCTTTAAATACTACATCTTTAATGAATGGATCTTTAATTACTAAATATTTAAATACTGTATTTTAGTCAATGCATCTTTAATTACTACATCTTTAATTACTACATCTTTAAATACTACATATTTAATCAATGCATCTTTAATTACATCTTTAAATACTACATCTTTAATCAATGCATCTTTAATTACTGCATCTTTATTACTACATCTTTAAATACTACATATTTAATCAATGCATCTTTAATTACTACATCTTTAAATACTACATATTTAATCAATGCATCTTTAATTACTACATCTTTAAATACTATATATTTAATCAATGCATCTTTAATTACAACATCTTTAAATACTACATCTGTTAATTACAACATATTAAAATACAACATATTTCGATACTACATCTGTTAATTACTTAACTGTTAATTTCTACATAATTAATCGTTCCTTTGTCATTGACACATTTTCTTGCAGACGTGAGCAGCTTGGAAAGTGAAGCAGAATGTAAGATTCACCCTGACAACAATACATCCACCCACCATCCATCCATCATCCATCCACCATCCATCTGCCATCCATCCATCCATCATCCATCCACCATCCATCCATTATCCACTCACCATCCATCCATCATCCATCCATCACCCATCCATCATCCATCCATCATCAATCCATCCACTATCCATCCACCATCCACCCACCATCCATCCACCATCCACCCACCATCCATCCATCCATCCACCATCCATCCATCATCCACCCACCATCCATCATCCATCCACCATCCACCACCATACATCATCCACAATCCATCATCCATCCATCAACCATCCACCCACCATCCATCCATCCACTATCCATCATCCAACCATCCATCCACCATCCATCCACTATCCATCATCCAACCATCCATCCATCCACCATCCTGTCATCCATCAATCATTCATCTTTCATCCATCTATCTATCATCACATCCATCCATTATCCAATGGATGGATGTGATGATAGATGGATGTGATCCATCTATCATCCATCCATCATCCATCCACCATCATCCATCATCCATCCATCCATCATCCATCCATCACCCATCTACTCACCCGTCCATCACTGTTCTTTTTCCATTTTGTTGTTGTTTTATTGCAGTCGCAGCAGCAGCCAATCAGCTTCCTGGAACAGGTGAGGGCACGACACTGTAGGGTCATGTGATCAGAGGTCATGTGATGTAGGGTCATGTGACCGGGGGTCATGTGATGTATGGTCATGTGACGTGTTTTGTTTTTGGCCAGGTGTTGTCCAGTTGAACAGTGACGAGGATGAAGACGGTAAATAATTAACATGTTAAATAAACTTCACATGTTGAATAAACTTTACTAAATGTTTAATAAACTTCACACGTTTAATCAACTTTACATGTTTAATAAACTTAACGTTGTGTTTAATAAACGTTACTACATGTTTAATAAACTGTACATGTTTAATAAACTTAACGTTGTGTTTCATAAACGTTACTACATGTTTAATAAACTGTACATGTTTAATAAACTTAACGTTGTGTTTAATAAACGTTACTACATGTTTAATAAACTGTACATGTTTAATAAACTTAACGTTGTGTTTGATAAACGTTACTACATGTTTAATAAACTTAACGTTGTGTTTAATAAACGTTACTACATGTTTAATAAACTGTACATGTTTAATAAACTTAACGTTGTGTTTAATAAATGTTACTACATGTTTAATAAACTGTACATGTTTAATAAACTTAACGACATGTTTAATAAAGATTACGACATGTTTAATAAACTTTACGATATGTTAAATAAACTACACGTTTGATAAACTTTACGACATATTTAATAAACTTTACGACATGTTTAATAAACTTCACTACACGTTTAATCAACTTTGCTACAGGTTTAATAATTGTTACTACATGTTAAATATACTTTACTACATGTTAATAAACGTTACTATATGTTTAAGAAACGTTACAACTTGTAAAATAAAACATACTACATGCTTAATCAACTTCACTACAGGTTTAATAAACTTTACTTCATGTTAGATAAACTTTACTAAATGTTGAATAACTGTTACTACATGTTTAATAAATGTTACTACATGTTAAATAAACTCAACTACATGTATAATAAACTTTACTACAGGTTAAATAAACCTTACTACGGGTTGATAGACTTTACTACAGGTTAATAAACTATACTACAGGTTAATAAACTATACTACAGGTTGATAAACTTGACTACAGATTGACTTTGCCAACATGGCGTCCTTTGTGCCCCTCCAGAGGACGAGGGTCTGGACTCTGAGGAAGCGTCCAGTAAGAAGCTCCATCGCTCCAAACCGCCTCCTGCGGTGCAGCCCCCAGTGCAGGCCGCGGCGCTGCAGCCCCAGGTCCCTGCGGCGCCCCCTGCGGCTCCCCCTGCGGCGCCCCCTGCAGCGCCCCCCGCAGCGCCCCCTGCAGCACCCCCTGCAGCGCCACGGCTGGTGGTGGCTCCCCCTCCATCACTGCAGCCTGTCGCACCGCAGCCCAGAGCCGCGATGCCACGGAGCAGGACGGCTTCCAAGAGGCGCTCGAGGATGAACCGCCGCCACATGTAACTCAGAGACACAGTAAGTACACACTGCATGTAGTACACACTGGTATGTACACACTGCATGTAGTACATACTGGTATGTACAGACTGCATGTAGTACACACTGGTATGTACACACTGCATGTTGTACATACTGGTATGTACAGACTGCATGTATTACACACTGGTATGTATACACTGCATGTAGTACACACTGCATGTCGTACACACTGGTATGTACCCACTGCATGTACTAAACACTAGTAAGTACACATTGCATGTAGTAGACATTAATATGTACAAGAACAAGACCTGGAGGCCACATGGGGCCGACATTAAGGCAACATGGAGGCCAAATGGAGGCCACATGGAGGCCACATGTAAGCGACATGGAGGCCACATGGACGTGACATGGAGACGACATGGAGGCGACATGTAAGGGACATGGAGGCCGACATGGGGCGGACATTGAGGCAACATGGAGGCCACATGGAGGCGACATGTAAGCAACATGTAAGGGACATGGAGGAGACATGGAGGCGACATGGACGCCACATGGATGCCACACGTAAGGGACATGGAGGCGACATGGAGGCGACATGGAGGCCACATGGAGGCCACATGGGGCCGACATGGGGCCGACATGGGGCCGACATGGGGCCGACATGAGGCCACATGGAAGCCCAGGCCACATGGAGGCCACATGTAAGGGACATGGAGGCGACATGGAGGCGACATGGGGGCCACATGCAGGGGACCTGGAGGAAACATGGATAAGACATGGAGGCCACATGGGGCCGACATTGAGGCGACATGGAGGCCACATGGAGGCCACATGGAGGCGAAATGGAGGCGACATGGATGCCCCATGTAAGGGACATGGAGGCAACATGGAGGCGACATGGAGGCCACATGGACGCCACATGGAGGCCACATGGAGGCCACATGGAGGCCACATGGAGGCCACATGGACGCCACATGGAGTCCACATGGAGGCTGACATGGGGCGGACATGGGGCGGACATTGAGTCGACAGGTGGCCGACATGGAGGCGACATGGGGCCGACATGGAGGCCACATGGAGGCCACATGGAGGCCACATGGAGGGCCACATGTAAGCCACATGGAGGCCACATGGAGGCCACATGTAAGCCACATGGAGGCGACATGGGGCCGACATGGAGGCCACATGGAGGCCACATGGAGGCCACATGGAGGCCACATGTAAGCCACATGGAGGCCACATGGAGGCCACATGGAGGCCACATGGACGCCACATGGACGCCACATGGACGCCACATGGAGGCTGACATGAGGCTGACATGGGGCGGACAGTGGCGCCACCCCTAGCGGTCGCCTGCGCCGGCGCTCTGGTTATACTTTTTAGTATTTTTTTCCTTTTTTATCATAATGTCCGCCAAAAAAACATCAA
>NC_137193.1:701615-730053 GCF_960531495.2 Zeus faber | reverse complement strand
GTGAACCAAGTGTGTTTGTTGTATTGTCTGTAACTGTGAACTAGAGAAAATGTTAAAATAAAGATGCTTTAAAAATCAAAAAAAAATCTCTCTGTCTGTCTCTCTGGCTGTCTCTCTCTCTCTGTGTCTGTCTCTCTCTCTGTAGGACTCTGTTAGTGAACCAAGTGTGTTTGTTGTATTGTCTGTAACTGTGAACTAGAGAAATTGTTAAAATAAAGATGTTTTAAAAATCAAAAAATCTCTCTCTCTCTGTCTCTGTCTGTCTGTCTCTCTCTCTCTCTCTCTCTCTATCTCTCTCTCTCTCTCTGTCTGTCTGTCTCTCTCTCTCTCTCTCTCTCTATCTCTCTTTCTCTTAAATGCTGATCAACCTGTTTGGTTTTCCCAATAATGTAAAACACTTCATCATTCCATTCATAGCAACACAAACACACACACACACACACACACACACACACACACACACACACCTGAGTGTCACTTCCTGGAGAGCGAGGGATGGAGGAGGGGGAGGTACTTTATAAAAGCCTCTCTCTCTTTCACTCACTTGTTCCACATTTAACATTCAACACAACGACGCAAACACACAACGACACACACACAGAAAAAAAGAAAATAACAAACAACCACTGAAGCGTCACGATGCTGCTGAGGTGAGTTCACTGTAAAACTTATTAAACCAGTAAAACTTTATTCAAACCAGTAAAACTTTATTAAACCAGTAAAACTTTATTCGGACCAGTAAAACTTTATTCAAACCAGTAAAACTTTATTCAGACCAGTAAAACTTTATTTGAAAAACTTGTGTATATATTATGTTTTGAGTGTGTGTCTATAATATTATATATATGTGTATATAATATAATAATGTATAATAATGTATAATAATAAAATAATATGTATGTGTGTGTACAAACTATAATGCATTTGTATGTATATATTACTATATAGGTGTGAGTATATAATATTATATGTGTGTGTGGAGATAATATTCTACATGTGTGTATATAATATTATATATGTGTGTGTATATAATAGGATTTACATATCTATGTATAAATAGTATATATAAGGACTCCCCTTGGAGTATAAAGTACTATAGATCCAGAGTCTCTTCATGTTGATGAAAGCTGCTCTGTGTATAGAATTTACTGTTTATATAAGTATATATCTCTGGATGAGGTTATAATTTACATATATATAAGTATTTATCTATGGATAGAGTATATAATGCACCTGTATATGAGTACATACCTGGCTAGAGTATATGATGTGTAGAGTTTCAGCTCCAGTTTCAGTCTCCATATGTTGGTGAAAGCTGCTCTGTGCACAAGGCTCCGCTTCACTGCTGCAGGAAACTGAGGCGCATTGTTCCACTGGGCACAGTAGGATGATGTAGGATGACGTAGGTGGTGGTGGAGGATGATGTTGTAGGATGTTGATGTAGTATGATGTTGTAGGTAGATATTATAGCATGATGTCTTAGAATGATGTAGGATGACATGGTATGATGTAGCACAACGTAGGATGATGGTGTAGGATGATGTTGATAGTATGGGATTATGTTGTAGAATGATGTGGGATGACGTATAATGATGTAGGATGAGGTTGTAGGATGTTGCTATAGGGCGAGGATGTAGGATGAAGATGGGGGAATGGTGTTGTTGGATGATGGTGTATGATGATGTAGTATGATGATTATGTAGGATAATGTTATAGGATTATGTTATTGGATGATGATGTAGGATGATGTTATTGGATGATGATATAGAATGATGATGTAGGATGATGTTATAGGATGATGTTATAGGATGATGTTGGAGAATGATGATGTAGGATGATGTTATAGAATGATATTATTGGATGACGTTATAGTATGATTTTATTGGATGATGTTGTAGGATGATGATATAGGATGATGTTGTAGGATGATGTTATAGGATGATGTCGTAGGATAATGATGTAGGATGATGTTGTAGGACGATGATGTAGGATGATGTTGTAGGATGATGTTGTAGGATGATGATGTAAGATGATGTTATAGTATGATGTTGTAGGATGATGTTGTAGGATGATGATGTAGGATGATGATGTAAGATGATGTTATAGTATGATGATGTAGGATGATGTTGTAGGATGATGATGTAGATTGTATCACCTTGAATAGAACAAAGACACCAGTCCGCCTTCTCTGTCTGTCTGTCTTGAATGTAAAACCAGCATAGTAAAAGTACCTTTAAATGTAGTATTTGTGTGTGTACAGGTGCCTCCTGCTGTGCACGTTGCTCGCTGTCTCCCTGTCGGCGCCGGTCACCAGTGAGTGGATCCATGACTTATTCGGGGATGTGGTTATGATTGTCGTGGTTACAGTGTACAGTATTTCCACTGTGTATACATTCATCCCCTGCCCCCTGGTGGCCTGGAACCTGTTTAACATGATTTAATATACGCTGTCTGTCTGTCTCTCTACCTCTACTTGTCTCTCTACCTCTACCCGTCTCTCTCTCTCGCAGACAGCACTTCGGATGATAATGACGGTAAGGTTTCAGGATATTACTATGTCAGTGTCCCGACCCTCTGGTCGTATTGAAGTGTATTGTATTGAAGTATTGTAGTATTACTGTATTATTATTGCAGTATAATCGTAGTATCATTGCAGTATTATTGAATAATTATTGGAGTATCATTGCAGTACAATCAAAGTATTATTGCTGTATTATTGTAGTATCTTAGCTGTGTTATTGCAGAATTTATATAGTATTATTCTAGTATCATTGCAGTATTATTGCAGTATTATTGCACAATTATTTAAGTATTATTGCAGTATTATTATAGTATTATTGCAGTTTTATTTCAGTATTACCGAGTATTATTGCAGTGTTATTGCAGTATTATTGGAGTATCATTGCAGTGTTATTGGACTACTATTGCAATATTATTTGAGTAATATTGCAGTATTATTGCACTATTATTTTTGTGTTATTGGAGTATTATTATAGTATTATTGCAGTGTTATTTCAGTATTAACGAATATTATTGCAGTATTATTGCAGTATTATTGTAGTATGATTGCAGGATTTTTGTAGTATAATTGCATTATTATAACAGGATTATTATAGTATCTTTGCAGTGTTATTTCCGTATTATTGTAGCATCATTGCAGTGTTACTGCAGTATTAATGTAGTATATTATTGTACTTTTATTGCAGTATAATTGCAGTATTATTGTAGTATTATTGTAATATCATTGCAGTGTTATTGCAGTATCAATGTAGTATTATTGCAGTTATTTCAGTGTTAATGTCATATAATTGCAGTATTTTTGCAGCATTATTGTAGAATCATTCATCATTCGCAGTATTATTGCAGTATCATTAGAGTACTAATGCAGTATTATTGTAGTATCATTGAAGTATTAATGTAGTATTATTGTAGTCTTATTGCAATATTATTGCAGTATTGCAGTATTATTGTAGTATCATTGCAGTTTTATTGCAGTATTATTGTAGTACAATTGCAGTATTATTGCAGTATTATTGCACAATAATGGAGTATTATTATAGTATTATTGCAGTGGTATTGCAGTATTCATGTAGTTATATTTCAGTGTTATTGCCGTATTATTGTAGTATAATTGCAGTATTATTGCAGTGTTATTGTAGCGTCGTTGCAGTGTTACTGCAGTATTAATGTGGTATTATTGCATTATTAATGGAGAATTATTGCAGTATTATTGCAGTATTATTGTAGTATCAGTGCAGTATTATTGTGGCCCAGGCCCTACAACTATTCTAGTCGTAGGGCCTGGAATACGATCAACCGGCTAACTGGGCGAAGTTGCCCAGCTAGACCATGCCCCATAGCAGCGAATGCGATAGCCTCTGTACTCGCTGATAACGGCAGATGGAAAGACCGCTCATCTGAGGCAAAAGCCTTCACCAGAGAAGTAGTCGCAGACATCAGGAAACTCACCAGGACAGTTCCTCAATCCAGCCCCCTTTCCCGGCCCATTTCGTCAGACTAAATCGTTGCAGCTCTGAAATCCCTCAAGGTAAATAAGGCTCCTGGAAACGATTACATCCACACTGAGTTCCTGAAGAACATGAGCCATGAGTCACTAACCTGGGTCCAGCTTTTCCTCTCCAACTGCCTAGAAAACCTGACCATACCATCCAAATGGGAGCAGGCTAAGGTGCTGGCCATACTCAAGCCAAATAAAACACCAGATGAACCAAAGAACTACCGCCCAATATCCCTCCTGTCACATCTATACAAACTACTTGAGAGGGTCATTCTATCAAGAATAAACAACATCATTGAAGAGAGTCTTCCCCACACTCAAGCTGGTTTCCGTAAAGGTCGATCAACAACAGATCAAGTGACGCGGCTAGTTTATGACATCGAGTGCAGATGAGCCAACAAGCCTGATCCCCCCGCCTGCTGAATATGACCACCAGAGACTCAAATGCAGACACTCCACCGAAGCTAGGAGACTCCTTACCACGAGCCTTCCACACCCTGGATGGATCCTTGACTGCTGGAACAAGCAATGGTCCGAGTCAACCTCCACGTTGAAGAAGTTCATCAACTCCCCTTCAACCAATCCGTCTGGGTGTGACCGACCACGGAATGCCTGGGTCAACCTCAACAGACTTAGCTCTGGAGTAGCAAAGACCCAAACCTATCTGCATATGATTGGAGTGTCTGCCACAAATCTCTGTGAATGCGGAAAACCACAGACTGTTGAACACATCATTGATGAATGCCCAACCTTCAAATCACCACATGGAGTCAGTGGCCTCATTGAACTGGATGACGATACCACTTCATGGCTAATGTCCCAATTGCCTGTGTAGCCCTACACGAACGAACGAATGAGCGAACGAACGAATGAACGAACGAGTATTATTGTAGTATAATTGTAGTATCATTGCAGTATTATTGCAGTATTATTTTAGTATCATTGCAGTATTATCGCAGTGGTATTGCAGTATTAATGTAGTATCATTGCAGTATCATTGCAGTATTGATGCAGTATTATTGGAGTATCATTGCAGTGTTATTGATGTATAAACGTAGTATTATTGCAGTATTATTGTAGTATTATTATAGTATTTGTGCAGTGTTATTTCAGTATTAACGAGTATTATTGCCGTATTATTGTAGTATCATGCAGTGTTATTGCAGTATTATTGTAGTATCATTGCAGTGTAATTGCAGTATTAATTTAGTTATATTTCAGGGTATTGCAGTATTATTGCAGTATTATTGCAATATGATTGGAGGATTATTGTAGTATAATTGCATTATTAGAACAGAATTATTATAGTATCATTGCAGTGTTATTGCAGTATTATTGTAGTATCATTGCAGTATTATTGCAGTATTATGGTAGAATCATTGCAGTATCATTGCATTATTAATGTAGTATTATTGCAGTATTATTGCAGTATTATTTTAGTATCATTGCAGTATTATCGCAGTGGTATTGCAGTTTTATTTTAGTATCAATGCAGTATCATTGCAGTATTGTTGTGGTATCATTGCAGTATTATCGCAGTATCATTCCAGTATTAGTGCACTATTATTGTAGTATCATTGCAGTGTTATTGCAGTATTATTGTAGTATTATTGCAGTATTATTCTTGTAGTATTATGGCAGCATTATTGTAGTATCATTGCAGTATTATTGCAGTATTAATGGAGTATAATTGCAGTATTATTGCACTATAAATGCAGTACTATTGCAGTATTGCTGTGTTATTGTAGTATTATTGCAGTATTATTGCAGTGTTAATGTAGTATCATTGCAGTACTATTGCAGTATTGTTGTAGTATCAGTGCAGTATTATTGTGGTATCATTGCAGTGTTAATGTTGTATCATTGCAGTGTTATTGCAGTATTAATGTAGAATTATTGGAGTATCATTGCAGTAGTATTGTTGTGTCATTGAAGTATTTCTGCAGTTTTATTGTAGTATTATTGCAGAACTATTGCAGTATCATTGTAGTATTATTGCAGTAGTATTGTAGTATTTTTGCAGTAATAATGCAGTATTATTGTAGTATTATTGCAGTATAATTGTAGTATTATTGCAGTATTATTGCAGTATTAATGCAGTATTATTGCAGTATTCAGTACTGCATGTGATTCTACACTGGAATCGTACACACTAGTAAGTTTTTCTCGTCTCTATATTTTTGTCACAGGAAGAACAAAGACTTTGTTACAACACCTCAACGGTAAGACATCATCCAACCATCATCCAACCAGCCATAACCCAACCACCATCCAGCATTCAAACCACACCCATCCTTCCATTATCCAACATAATTTACCCATCCATCATCCAACCGTCCATCATCCAACCAACCATAACCCAACAACCATCCAGCATTCACCCAACACTCATACAAACATCATCCAACCACCATCCAACACTCATACAACACCCAGCCAACCATCTTCCAACCCTCATCCAACACACATCCATCATCCGACCATCTATCATCCAGCCATCACCCAACCACCACCGAGCACTCAACCAACAATCATACAACCATCCAACCAACATCCAACCCAATCCACCCATCCATCATCCAACCATCATCCAACACTCATCCAACCATTATCTAACCACCCATCATCCAACAATCATCCAGCAATCATCCAACTATCATCTGACACTCGTGCACCGCCCATCCAACAATCATCCAACCGTCACCCATCGTCATCCGACCGTCATCCAACCATCATCAAACACTCATGCAACACCCAACCAACCGTTATCCAGCCATCATCTGACCGTCATCCAGCCATCCATCATCCAACACTCATCTGTCCACCATCTCACCATCTTTCTGTCTCTGTCTGTCTGTCTGCATGTTTTTTCCTGTCTGTCCGTCTCCCTGTCTGTCTTTCTGTCTAGCCTCCTGTTTCTGCTGATGGGTAGGCTAATGCTAATTCTAATGCCATTGTTTGTTCAGGAGGAAATTCCACTGAGAGTCAGACGGAAGAAAAACCTGGTAACGTAGTACTGAACACCTTATACGACAGTGCATACTGGGTACTACATGCTATGTACTTATACTACATACTATAAACTACATACTATAAACTATGTTCAACATACTGTCTAACTTAAAGCCTTTTCAAACTTAGAAGGTTGTCTAACTTAGAACACTGTCTAAATTAGATCACTGTCTAACTTAGTATTAGTCCATATTATGGAGTACATAGTATATAGTATATAGTATGTAGTATAGAGTATGTAAGCGTTCTAAGTTTGATAATGCTCTAAGTTAGACAGTGTTCAAAGTTAGACAATGTTTTAAATTACACAGTGTTCTAAATTAGACAATGTTGTAAGTTAGACAATGTTGTAAATTAGACAGTGTTCTAAGTTAGACAACACTAAGTTAAATAATGCTCTACTTTGGACGGTGTTCTAAGTTAGACAATATTCTAAGTTAGAGAAAGTTCTAAGTCAGGAAATGTTCTAAGGCAGATAATGTTTTGAGTTTGACAATGTTCTCAGTTAGACAGTTTTCTAATTTAGACAATATTTGAAGATAGACAGTGGTCTAAGTTAGGCAGTGCTCTAAGTAAGACAATGTTCTAAGTCTGACAATGTTCTAAGTTAGACAATGTTCTAAGTAAGATAACACTCTAAGTTAGACAGTGTTCTAAGTTGGACAATGTTCTAAGTTAGACAATGTTCTAAGTTAGATAACGCTCTAAGTTAGGCAATGTTCTAAGTAGGATAATGCTCAAAGTTAGACAATGTTCTCAGTTAGAAAATGTTCTAAGTTAGACAGTGTTATTAGTTAGGCAATGTTATAAGTTGGACAATGTTGTAAGTTAGACAGTGTTGTAAGTTAGACAACACTCAGTTAAATAACGCTCTACAGTGTTCTAAGTTAGACAATATTCTGAGTTAGAGAAGGCTCTAAATTAGGCAATGTTCGAAGGCAGATAATGTTTTGAGTTAGACAATGTTCTCAGTTAGACAGTGATCTAATTTAGACAATTTTTGAAGTTAGACAGTGGTCTAAGTAAGGCAGTGCTCTAAGTAAGGCAATGTTCTAAGTTAGGCAATGTTCTAAGTTAGATAACACTCTAAGTTAGACAGTTCTCTAAGTAAGCCAATGTTCTAAGTTAGACAATGTTCTAAGTTAGATAACGCTCTAAGTTAGACAATGTTCTAAGTTAGATAATGCTCTAAGTTAGACAGTGTTCTAAGTTGGACAGTTTTCTAAGGTAGACAACGTTGTAAGTTATACAATGTTCTGAGTTACACAGAGTTCTAAGTTATACAACGTTCTGAGTTAGATAATGCTCTAATTAAGACAATGTTCTGGGTTAGATAACAAGGTGGACAATTTTCTAAGTTAGACAGTGTTCTAAGTTAGAGACGCTTTAAGTTAGACAATGTTCTAAGTTAGATAACACTCTAAGTTAGACATTTTTCTATGTTAGACAGTGTTCTAAGTTAGACAACCTTCCAAGTTAGACAGTGTTCTAAGTAATACAGTGTTCTAAGTCCAACCACATTATAAGCTAGACAGTTAGATGGTGGTCTAACTTAGACAACGAACACTCTAAGTTAGACAATGTTCTAAATTAGATAACATTTTAAGTTCGACAGTGTTCTAAGTTAGACAATGTTATAAGTTATACAATGTTTTCAGTTAGATGGTGTACTAAGTTAGACAGTGTTCTAAGTTTGACAATGTTCTAAGTGAGACAACTTTCTAAGTTAGACTGTGTTCTAAATAAGGCAATGTTCTAATTTAGATAAGGCTCTAAGGTAGAGTGTTCTAAGTAAGACATTGTTGTATGTTTGATAACCCTCTAAGTGAGACAGTGTTGTAAGTTAGACAGTGTTGTATGGGTCAGCTGCAGGGTCATCAGCCAGAAACCACCATTCACCAACGTTTCGCTCCTTTAATTCTGGAACGTCTCCTGGTGGCGGAGCAGTGACAGGGACGTCTCCCTGTCACCCCCTGCAGCTGATAGTTGTTCTCCCCTGCAGCTGTTGTCTGGGGTTAGGTGTTCTTTCCCCAACACCTATCCTTCCTCCTCAGCCAGAGCCAAAAGCTCCCTTTCTCAGCCTCCTCTGCCAGGTCCTTTGTTGCCCTCTTTAGCCTCCCTCCGGTCACTCCTGCATCCCTCAAGAGGCGTGTGGTTGACAACCCCAAAAACCCTCGGCATCCGACCCCCACTGGGTAGATGGTAGCCTTCCAGCCAGCCTCCCGGCACTCAGCAGCCAGCTCTGAGTACTTGGCCTTCTTACTTTCGAAGGCGGCCTCAATCCCCTCCTCCAGTGGTACTGTGAGCTCGATGAGGTGCACAGATCTTGCCTTGGTTGACCACACAACTAAGTCTGGTCGGAGAGATGTGGTGGTGATCTCTGTGGGGAACCGGAGCTGCCTGTCGAGGTCAACCCTCATGTTCCACTCCTGGTCGGTGGAGAAGGGCCTTGGTTTTTCTGTTGGCCTGGTGTTTCTCCTTACCCCTCCTTCTGAGACAAAGCTGGTGTGGTCCTCTGCTGATGGTGGTTCTTTGTTACCCTGTTGACACACCTCCAGCACTTTGGCTAGCTTTCTCAGGACCTGGTCATGGCGCCATCTGTAGTGCCCCTGTGAAAGCACGATCTTGCAGCCTGATAGGATGTGCTGGAGGCTTGCGTTGGGGGAATTGCAGAGTGAGCAGCATTCTTCTTTCCCAAACCACTGGTGAAGGTTCCGAGGACAGGGAAGCATGTCATAGGTTGAGCGAATGAGGAAGCTGAGTCTTGCCTGTGGGATCTTCCACAGGTCTGACCAACTGATGTTCCGGTTAACAACTCCCTCCCAGGTTGTCCAGCTTCCTTGTCGCCCTGCGACACAGCCTTAATCTTGTAGCGATCTTCCTCCATCCTCGTCACCTCTGCCACCACCATCTCCTTCCTCTCCTTACGGTTGACCTTGGATCAGAAGTGTGGCGCCTCTCCCCATCCTAGCCCTGCTCTTCCTGTCTGGACTCTACCCACTATCTGGCATTTGCGTTCCTTACCGACTGGTCTGTGGACTCCCTTAGCTCGAGAACCAGTCTGGTCTCCTCCTGCCCAAACTTATGGACTGCAGTGGCAGCTGAAGTGTGTTCCTCCCGAAGAGACCGGTTTCAGATAGGCACCGTGGCAGCCCCAACCACTTTGGGATGAATGAATTGGCTTTTCCATCCATCTTACTCGCGGTCGATGAGGGGATCTCACTCATTTTCAGGGGCCACATTTCCCTCCTGTAGAGTATGAACTGGTAGCACCAGACCTTATACCTCCCAGGAAGTTGGCTTTGGTCGATCCTTGTCAGGCCGTCAGAGAGCTGTTTCATGACGGCTTTCCCCATCTGTTTATCAGACAGCTCTGCAGTGTACTGCCTCCCCAGGCTTTTGATGGGTTGCTCAGATAGGAGTGGGATTTTTCTCCTCCAACGACAAAGATGGTGCTGTCATTTCTGACTCCTCTTCTGTGTGACAGGCTACGAGATTTGGAGGGCTTGATCTTCATTCTTGCCCACGACATCAACACATCCATCCTTCTCAGCAGTCTCGATGTTCTCAGTTAGACAATGTTCTAAGTTAGACAGTGCTCTAATTTCGACAATGTTCTTACTTAGATAATGCTCTTATTTTGACAATGTTCTCAGTTAGACAGTGGTCTAAGTTAGACAACGTTTTACTTAAGACTGTGTTCTAAATTAGACAATGTTCTAAGATAGACAGCATTCTAAGTTAGACTGTGTTATCAGTTAGACAATGTTCTCAGTTAGATAAGGCTCGAGAGTAGACAGTGTTGTACGGTAGACAGTGTTCTACGTTAGACAATGTTCTAAGTAAGACAATGTTCTCAGGTAGATCAGGCTCTAAGTTAGACAACGTTCTATGTTAGACAATGTTCTAAGTTAGATAATGCTGTAAGTTAGACAATGTTCTAAGTTTTACAACATTCTCAGTGAGACAGTGTTTTAAGTTTGACAACGTTCTAAGTTGCACAGTGTTCTAAGTTAGACATCGTTCTAAGTAAGATAACGCTCTAAGTTAGACGATGTTCTAAGTTAGACAATGTTCTAATTTTAAAAAAGGCTCTAAGTTAGACAATGTTTCTAAGTTAGAGAGTTTTTTAAGTCCGACAATGTTCTAATTTCGACAATGTTTTAAGTTAGATAACGCTCTCAAAATGTTGTAAAACTTAGAAGACCGTCTGACTAAATTAGACAGTGTTCTAAGTCAGATAACGCTCAAAGTTAGACAGTGTTCTAAGTTAGACAACATTCTAAGTTAGACAGTGTTCTACGTAAGACGGTGTTCTAAGTTAGACAATGTTCTAAGTTAGATCAGGCTTGAAGGTCAACAGTGTTCGAAGTAAGACAATGTTCTGAGTTATATAACCCTCTAACTTAGAGAGTGTTCTAATTTAGACAGTGTTCTCAGTTAGACAACGTTTGAAGTTAGAAAAGTCTTTAAGTTAGACAATGTTTCTCAGTTAGACTTTGTTCTAAGTAAGACAATGTTCTCAGTGAGACAATGTTCTAAGTTACACAGTGTTCTAAGTTAGACAATGTTCTAAGTTAGACAAGGTTCTCATTTAGACAGCGCTCTAATTTCGACAATGTTCTTAGTTACATAATGCTCTAATTTCGACAATGTTCTCAGTTAGACAGTGTTCTGACAATGTTCTCAGGTAGATCAGGCCCTAAGTTAGACAACGTTCTATGTTAGAAAAGGCTGTAAGTTCGACAATATTCTACGTTAGACAACGTTCTAAGTTAGATAACGCTGTAAGTTAGACAATGTTCTAAGTTTTACAACATTCTAAGTTAGACAGTGTTCTAAGTTTGACAATGTTCTAAGTTGCACAGTGTTCTAAGTTAGACAACGTTCTAAGTTAGATAACGTTCTAAGTTAGACGTTGTTCTAAGTTAGACAATGTTCGAATAAAAAAAAGGCTGGAAGTTAGACAATGTTACTCTCTAACTAAGTTAGAGAGTGTCCTAATTTAGACAATTTTCTGAGTTAGATAACGCTCTCAGAATGTTGTAAAACTTAAAAGACTGTCTGACAACGTTCTAAGTAAGATAACACTCTCAGTCAGAGAGTCTTCTTTACATTACATTTAGCAGACGCTTTTATCCAAAGCGACTTACAATTGTTCAATCACCGACTGACGCAGCCATCAGGAGCAATTAGGGGTTAAGTGTCTTGCTCAAGGACACTACAGCATGCTAGCAGGAGGAGCCTGGGATCCAACCAGCAACCTTTAGATCACTAGACCACCAGCTCTACCGCCTGAGCAACCATCCCATCCCATTGTGTTCTTAGTTACACAGGTAGGCAGTGTTCTAAGAAAGACAGTGTTGTAAGTTAGATAACCCTCTAATTTAGACAGTGTTCTAATAAAAACAGCATTCTAAGTTACACAGCATTCCAAGTTAGAAGAACGCTCCAAGTTGGACAATGTTTCTAAGTTAGACAGTGTTCTGATTAAAACAGCGTTCTAAGTTAGACAATTTTCTAAGTTAGAAAAGGCTCTAAGATAGACAATGTTTCTAAGTTAGACAACATTACAAGTTAGACAGTGTTCTACGTTAGACAGTGTTCTAAGTTAGACATTGTTCCAAGTTACATAAGGCTTGAAGGTAGACAGTGTTCTTAGTAAGACAATGTTCTAAGTTAGATAACGTTCCAAGTTAAAAAAAAGGCTCTTAGTTGGACAATGTTCTCAGTTATAAATGGCTCTAAGTTAGACAATTTTCAATTTACAAGTTAGATAACGCTGTACCTTAGACAGTGTTCTAATTAAGACAACGTTCTAAGTTAGACAGTCTTCTGAGTTAGACAATATTGTTTGTTAGATAATGCTCTAAGTTAAACAATGTTCTCAGTTAGACAATGTTCTAAGTTAGACAGTGCTCTAATTTCAACAATGTTCTTACTTAGATAATGTTCTAATTTCGACAATGTTCTCAGTTAGACAGCGGTCTATGTTAGACAATGTTCTATGTTAGCAGGTGTTCTAAGTTATAGAACACTCAAAGTTAGACAGTGTTCTAAGTAATACAGTGTTCTAAGTTCAACAACATTCTAAGCTAGACAGTTTTCTAAGTTAGATGGTGTTCTAACTAAGACAACGTTCTAAGTTAGATAACACTCTAAGTTAGTCAGTGTTCTACATTAGACAATGTTCTCAGTTAGTATCGTGTACTAAGTTTGACAGTGTTCTAAGTTAGACAATGTTATAATTTAGATAATGCTCAAGGTAGACAGTGTTCAAAGTAAGACCTTGTAAGTTAGATAACCCTCTAGGTGAGACCGTGTTGTAAGTAAGATAATGGTCTTCTTTGGATAACCCTCTCACTTAGACAGTGTTCTAATTTAGACAGAGTTCTAAGTTAGACAACATTCTAAGTTAGACAGTGTTCAAATTTAGACAATGTTATAAGTTAGAAAAGGCTCTAAGTCTAACAATGTTCTAAGGTAGACAGCGTTCTAAGTTAGAAAAGGCTCTAAGTGAGACAATAATCTAAGTTAGACAATGTTCTAAGTTAGATAACGTTGTAAGTTAGACAACGTTCAAAGTTAGACAGTGTTCTAAGTAAAACGGTGTTCTAAGTCCAACAACATTCTAAGCTAGACAGTGTTCTAAGTTAGAGGGTGTTCTAATTTAGATAACATTGTAAGTTAGATAATGTTCTAATTTGGACAATGTTATAAGTTATACAATGTTCTCAGTTCGACAACGTTCTACGTTTTACAGTGTTCTAAGTTAGACAATGTTATAAGTTAGACAGTGTTCTAAGTTAGATAGTGTTCCAAGTTAGACAGTGTTCTAAAATAGACAATGTTCTAAGTTAGACAACGTTTGAACTAAAACAGTGTTCTAAGTTAGACAATGTTTGAACTAAAACAGTGTTCTCAGTTAGACAACGCTCTTAGTTATACAGTGTTCTAAGATAGACAACATTCTAATTTAGACAACGTTTTGAGTAAGCTAGTGTTCTCAGTCAGACAGTGTTCTGAGATAGCCAATGTTCTGAGTTAGACATTGTTCTAATTTTGAACAGTGTTCAATGTTAGACAACATTCTAAGTTAGTTGGTTTTCTAAGTTAGAACAGTATTCTAAGTTAGACAACATTCTAAGTTAGACAATGTTCTGAGTTAGACAGTGTTCTTAGTTAGATCAGTGTTCTCAGTTAGACAACATTCTAAGTTAGACAATGTTCTCAGTTAGACAATGTTCTCAGTTAGATAATGTTCTAAGTTAGACAGAGTTCTTAGACAGCGCCCCCTAAATTCTCTTTTTTTCTGGGGGGTTTCCGCTCAGACTCTGCCCAGACCACCGCCCAGATGGACACTGAAACCAACTCCACTGGTGAGTTCAAATTCCCGTCCATCTAATTCTGCAACTCTGATTTGCTCTGAGTTGAGTTACAGCAATGAAAGTGGTAGTGTTAAAGTGATAGGCCTCACATCCTGTAATAGACCTAACTTCCTGTAATGGACCTCAATTCATGTGGTTGACCTGACTTCCTTTGATTCACCACATGTCCTGCAATGGACCTCACTTCCTGTGATGTACTTCCCTTCCTGTGATGGACCTCATCCTGTGATGGACCTCATGTCCTGTGATGGACCTGCATTCCTGTGATGGACCTCACTTCCTGTTATGTACCTCACATTCTGTGACGGACCTCATGTCCTGTGTTGGACCTCACTTGCTGTGATGGACTTCACTTCCTTTAACAGAACTCACTTCCTGTGATGGACCTCACTTCCTGTGACTTAACAAACTTCTTGTGATGGAATTCCCTTCCTGTGATGGACCTTACTTTGTGTGATGGACCTCACTTTGTATGAGGGACCCAGGCTATGACTTCAATTCATTATCACAAAGAGTGAGGTTCCTAGGACGTTCATGCCCTAAGAACCATTCTATGGTCACACATTACATGTCATTACACTTGTGGGTGATGTAGACCATGAAAGCCATCTAGGTCTTGTAGATCATGTAGACCATGTAGGTCATGTACTCCATGTGGCCTATGTAGGCCATGTAGACTCTTGTGGGCCATATAGACCACGTGGGCCATGTGGGCCATTTGGGCTATGTAGACCATGTAGGCCATGTCGACCCTTTTGGCCATGTAGACAATATAGGGCATGTAGACCAAGTAGGGCATGTAGACCATGTAGACCATGTAGGCCATTTAGACTATATAGACCATGTAGAGCATGTAGACCATGTAGATCATGTACACCATGTAGGCCATGTGGGCCATTTGGGCTATGTAGACCATGTAGGCCATGTAGACCCTTTTTGCCATGTAGACAATATAGGGCATGTAGACCATGTAGGGCATGTAGACCACGTAGACCATGTAGGCCATTTAGACTATATAGACCATGTAGGGCATGTGGACCATGTAGGCCATTTAGGCCACATTACATGTCATTACACTTGTGGGTGATGTAGACCATGAAAGCCATCTAGGTCTTGTAGATCATGTAGACCATGTAGGTCATGTACTCCATGTGGCCTATGTAGGCCATGTAGACTCTTGTGGGCCATATAGACCACGTAGGCCATGTGGGCCATTTGGGCTATGTAGACCATGTAGGGCATGTCGACCCTTTTGGCCATGTAGACAATATAGGGCATGTAGACAAAGTAGGGCATGTAGACCATGTAGACCATGTAGGCCATTTAGACTATATAGACCATGTAGAGCATGTAGACCATGTAGGTCATGTACACCATGTAGGCCATGTGGGCCATTTGGGCTATGTAGACCATGTAGGCCATGTAGACCCTTTTTGCCATGTAGACAATATAGGGCATGTAGACCATGTAGGGCATGTAGACCACGTAGACCATGTAGGCCATTTAGACTATATAGACCATGTAGGGCATGTGGACCATGTAGGCCATTTAGACCATATAGACCAGGTAGGGCATGTAGACCATGTAGGTCATGTACACCATATAAACCATGTGGACCATGAAGGGCATGTCGCCCATGTAGGGCATGTAGACCATGTAGATCATGGATACCATGTAGGGCATGTAGACCATGTAGATCATGGATACCATGTAGGGCATGTACGGCATGCATGGCATGTAGACCAAGTTGACAATGTAGACCATGTAGACCGTATATGGCATGTAGACCATGTCGACCATGTAGGGCATGTAGACCATCTAGAATATGTATATACCATGTAGGGCATGTATGTCATTTACAGCATATAGACCATGTTGGCCATGTAGCCCAAGTAGGCCGTATAGGGCATGTAGACCATTTAGACCATGTAGACCATGTAGGGCATGTAGACCATGTCGACCATGTAGGGCATGTAGACCATGTAGATCATGTATACCATGTATTGCATGTACAGAATGTACGGCAAGTAGACCATGTTGGCCATGTAGACTAAGTAGACCGTATATGGCATGTAGACAATGTCGACCATGTAGACCATGTAGGGCATGTAGACCATGTAGGGCATGTAGACCATGTCAACCATGTAGGGCATGTACACCATATAAACTATGTGGACCATGAAGTGCTCGTTGACCATGTATAGCATGGAGACCATGTAGTTCATGTTGACCAAGTAGGCCGTATAGGGCATGTACACCATGTAGACCATCTAGGGCATGTAGGGCATGTTGACCATGTAGGGCATGTAGACCATGTAGATAGATTTATATATACTGTATGCTGAGTAGACTACTTTATATATACAATTTAGGTTGGGGTACCTTGCATCACTGTATGAACTCTTACGGCACAATACAATAAAATACACGTATGGTCACTACCTTACTCTGATGACTTGCACTGAATGGAGTCGGCCAGGGTTGCATAGTCTGGACAGTAGCTGCTGGTAGCCAGCCTCAAGCAGCTTCCAAATGATCATCAGTCATGGTGGAATGGTATTTAGACTTAATAATGTTCATGTAGGAAAAGGCTGACTCACATATATACGTAAGTAGAGCTGAATAATGCAGTCAAGGAGGCAGCACATTTCCTCATGTTTGGGTACTTTTCCTCTGTGAGTAAGTTCCAAACGGTCCATAAGCCCCGGACTTGAGCTGAATGTCAGCCTGTAGTGTTAACATCTCATCCTCCACTGCAGACCAGTTCAGGTGAAAGGTGTTGGAGTGAATAAGCCTCAATATCTTCCCGAAATGGGAAGCCTATAAATGTAGCGATTGACTCGAGTAAAGCAAAGTCTTGAAACCATTTCTCAAAGTCTAACAGACAGTTTTCAATCTGCTCTGTGTAGCGTACACTGTCAAGTTGCGCACACACCTTGCCTTGGGTCTCCAGCTCTGATGCAAGGTTTTGAAAGTTTCCCAAATCATGGCGCTGCAGCTTTGAGGAAAGAAGTTGCATTTTTCATTTCAAGCCATGAACCGAACTGATCATGTTGAGCATGGTTTTGTCTTTTCCTTGCAGCCCTAAATTAAGCTCATTCAACATGTCGGTTAGACCGGTTAAAAAAATTAATGGTGCGCAATCTACCTGCACTACCTCTGCGATCCACCAGCTGATCGCATTTAACGTATTGGGCGCCCCTGATGTAGACCTTGTAAACCATGTATGGCATGTAAAGCATGTAGACCATGTGGGGCATGTAGACCATGTCGACCATATAGGGCATGTAGACCATGTCGATGGTGTAGAGCATGTAGACCATGTCGGTCATGTACACCATGTAAACCATGTGGAACATGATGGGCATGTCGACCATGTAGGGCATGTAGACCATGTAGGGCATGTAAACCATGTAGGGGATGTAGACCATGTAGGGCATGTAGACCATGTAGGGCATGTAAACCATGTAGGGCATGTAGACCATGCAGGGCATGTAGACCATGCAGGACATGTAGACCATGTCGACGATGTACAGAATGTCGACCACGTATACCATGTAGACTATTAACACCATGTAGGGCATGTGGACTACATGTGCCCATACCTGGACTAGAACAGGTATGGGGGTCATGGGAAGGCAGGTCTCTGGTTGTGGTTGATGATGTACTGACCAATTTGTCCTTCACAGATAATGATCCAGAATCACCTTCTGATAACGGAGGCGGTTTCTCCCAAGAAGGTACAACCGACACTGACGAGACAGAGACAGGAAGTGAGGACGGACAGAATGCCGGGGAGGACCCAGAAGTACGAAGTGAGGAGGGACAGGACCAAGAGGAAGGACAAGAGGCAGAAAGTGAGGAGGGACAGGACCAAGAGGAAGGACAAGAGGCAGAAAGTGATGAGGGACAGGACCAAGAGGATGGACAAGAGCCAGGAAGTGACGAGGGACAGGACCAAGAGGATGGACAAGAGGCAGGAAGTGATGAGGGACAGGACCAAGAGGATGGACAAGAGGAAGGAAGTGACAAGGGACAGGACCAAGAGGAAGGACAAGAGGAAGGAAGTGACGAGGGACAGGACCAAGAGGAACAACAAGAGGAAGGGAGTGACGAGGGACAGGACCAAGAGGAACCACAAGAGGCAGGAAGTGAGGAGGAGGAAGGAGGAGAGACAGAAAGTGAAGATGTACAGGAGGGAGAGGTGCCACAGGGAGGAGATACAGGAATTGAGGAGGGGGGGGAGCTGGAGGGGGAAGGAGAACAGACAAGTAAAGAGGGGGAGGACAGCGATGCAGGAAGCAACGATGGAGAGGACGAGTCAAGCGAGACAGATGAAATCGGCAGTGACACCAACAGCAACAATGCCACCTCAGCGGAACCTGGGGACTCAACCACAGAGGAACCTGGGGACTCAACCACAGAGGACGATGAGGACTCAACTGCAGAGGACGATGAGGACTCAACCGCAGAGGACGATGAGGACTCGACCACAGAGGACACCGAGAGTGAGGACACTACTGGCGACGCAGAAGACAAAAATAAAGTGGACCAGGAAAGCAACGGGGAAGAACAGGATGCTGCGGATCCCGGGAACCAGGATGGGTCTGACGACAGCGAGGCGTCCAAGGGGATGCTAGAGGATCCCAACGCCTCTGACTCGGTTGAAGGTGAGTTTTGACGTTTGACATTCAGCTATGACCATCCGTTCGCATCTTAGGAAGAGACAGGAAGTTGATGGTTCCCCCGGAGCAGAATCCAACATGTCAGACGTTGCAGCTGTAACCTTTTAGATCATTCCGGAGGTCCTCCCCTGAACTCCAGGAGGGCCTCCTCCCAACTCCTCACTCACCCGAAATAAGGGGGGGCTTAGAGGAAGTCGCCTTGCTAGGGAGACAGGAAATAGCCTCGCTAAGGAGACAGGAAATAGCCTCGCTAAGGAGACAGGAAGAAGCCTTGCTAGTTTATTTCTATAAAGATCTGTCACAAACTTGGAATGTCATTTGTCTGTCATTTAGCTGTGACCTCTGGGAACCAATCAGATGAGTCGAGCCAGCCCACCACACAGGGTAAGGCTTGAGCAACGAAACAAACAAACACCAAGCTATCAAACTACCAAGACACCAAACGAACAAAACACCATAATACCAAACTATCAAAACTCCAAACTACCAAAACACCAAACTAGCAATCACCAATCTACCAAAGCAAGAAACCACCAAAACACCCAACTACCAAAACACCAAACCACCAAAACACCAAACTACCGAATCACCAAACTGCCGGATCACCAAACTACCAAACTACCAAAATACTAAACTACTAAAACACCAAACTACCGAAACACCAAACTACCAAAACACCAAAACACCGAACACCAAACCACCAAAACACTAAACTACCAAACTACCAAAACACCAAACTTCTAAAACACCAACCCACCAAACTACCAAACACCAAACCACCGAACTACCAAACACCAAACCACCAAACTACCAAAACACCAAACTACCAAAACACCAAATCACCAAAACACCAAACCCAAAACACCAAAACACCAAACTACTAAAACAACAAACTACCAAAGCACCAAAGCACCAAACTACCAAACTACCAAAACACCAAACTACCAAACACTAGACAACCAAAACACTGAACAACCAAAACACTAAACTACCAAAGCACCAAACTACCAAAACACCAAACTACCAAACACCAAACCACCAAAATACCAAAGCACCAAACTACCGAAACACCAAACTACCAAACACTATACAACCAAAACACTAAACTACCAAAACACCAAACTACCAAAACACCAAACTACCAAACACTAAACAACCAAAACACTAAACTGCCAAAGCACCAAACTACCAAAACACCAAACTACCAAACACCAAAATACCAAACTACCAAACTACCAAAACACCTAACTACCAAACACCAAAACACCAAACTACCAAACACTATACAACCAAAACACTAAACAACCAAAACACCAAACTACCAAAGCACCAAACTACCAAACCACTGAACCACTAAAAACACCAAACCATCAAACCCCAAACCATCATAACACCAAACAACCAAAACACGAAACAACCAAAACACCGAACTACCGAAAAATCCAAACCACCAAAACACCAAACACCAAACCACCAAAATACCAAATTACCAAAGCACCAAACGACCAAAACATCAAACTACCAAACACTAAACAACCAAAACACTAAACTACCAGAGCACCAAACTACCAAACTACCAAAACACCAAAACACCAAACTACCAAACACCAAACCGCCAAAATACCAAAACACCTAACTACCAAACACCAAACCACCAAACTACCAAAAAATATACAACCAAAACACCAAACTACCAAAGCACCAAAGCATCAAACTACCAAAGCACTAAACCACTAAAAACACCAAACCACCAAACCATCATAACACCAAACTACCAAAACACCAACCAACCAAAACACCAAAATACCAAACACCAAACGGCCAAAACATCAAACCACCAAACAACCAAACACTAAACAACCAAAACACCAATCTACCGAAACACCAAACTCCCACACACCAAACCACCAAAGGTATTCCTATCAATTGAAGTGATAACTGATGAAATGTGTGTGTGTCTGCAGCTGCCGTCAGTGCTAAGCAGCCGTAGAGCTGCCTCCTCTTACCTGCCCACAGGTAAACATCCACTCACAGCCACCGTTGCATATATATGTATATATATATTTTGAGTCGATACAGTTTGTTTCTATGTATTTTGATCAAATTCTTTGTTCTACTTTTCTATTCAGATCCCTCAATCCGCTTCCTTCAACCTGTCACCATGACAACCAACAACTCCACCTCTTCTCCACCTCTACTCCCCCCTAATTCCACCCCGAAGACATCTGAGCTCCATCTAAACTCCACCTCGACTCTACCCTAACTCCACCTCTACTCCACCTGAACTCCACTCCACTGTGCCTGGACTCCACTCCAACTCCACCTGAGCTCCATCTCTACTCTACCCTAACTCCACCTTAACTTCACTCCACTCAGCCTGGACTCCGTCCCAACTCCACCTGAGCTCCACCTCTATTCCACCCCAACTCCACCCAACCTCCTTCCCTCTGAGTGTTTCGAACCGGTTCCTGGGATGTAGGTGATTTGCTTGTGTTCTTTTCTCCACCTGTCTCTCTGTCTGCAGCACCACCCGCTGGTGGAGGCCGAGCCTCTGTACATACAACACTGAAATAAAACAATCAAATGTACATTTGTCCAAACTGCAGGGGAGAAAGTTTCAATAAAGTTCAATTCAAACTGCCCCGAGTGTGTGTTACTGTGTGTGTTACTGTGTGTGTTACTCTGTGTGTTACTGTGTGTGTTACTGTGTGTGTTACTGTGTGTGTTACTGTGTGTTACTGTGTGTGTGTTACTGTGTGTGTGTTACTGTGTGTTGCTGTGTGTGTTACTGTGTGTGTTACTGTGTGTTACTGTGTGTGTTACTGTGTGTGTTACTGTGTGTGTTACTGTGTGTGTTACTGTGTGTGTTACTGTGTGTGTGTTACTGTGTGTGTTACTGTGTGTTACTGTGTGTGTTGCTGTGTGTGTTACTGTGTGTGTTACTCTGTGTGTTACTGTGTGTGTTACTGTGTGTGTTACTGTGTGTTACTGTGTGTGTTACTGTGTGTGTTACTGTGTGTTACTGTGTGTGTTACTGTGTGTGTTACTGTGTGTGTTACTGTGTGTTACTGTGTGTGTTACTGTGTGTGCGTTACTGTGTGTTACTGTGTGTGTTACTGTGTGTGTGTTACTGTGTGTGTGTTACTGTGTGTGTTACTGTGTGTTACTGTGTGTGTTACTGTGTGTGTTACTGTGTGTGTTACTGTGTGTGTTGCTGTGTGTGTTACTGTGTGTGTTACTCTGTGTGTTACTGTGTGTGTTACTGTGTGTGTTACTGTGTGTGTGTTACTGTGTGTGTGTTACTGTGTGTGTTACTGTGTGTTGCTGTGTGTGTTGCTGTGTGTGTTACTGTGTGTTACTGTGTGTTACTGTGTGTGTTACTGTGTGTTACTCTGTGTTACTGTGTGTGTTACTGTGTGTGTTACTCTGTGTGTTACTGTGTGTGTTACTGTGTGTGTTACTGTGTGTTACTGTGTGTGTTACTGTGTGTGTTACTGTGTGTTACTGTGTGTTACTGTGTGTGTTACTGTGTGTGTTACTGTGTGTGTTACTGTGTGTTACTGTGTGTGTTACTGTGTGTGCGTTACTGTGTGTTACTGTGTGTGTTACTGTGTGTGTGTTACTGTGTGTGTGTTACTGTGTGTGTTACTGTGTGTTACTGTGTGTTACTGTGTGTGTTACTGTGTGTGTTACTGTGTGATACTGTATGTGTGTTACTGTGTGTGTGTTACTGTGTGTTACTGTGTGTGTTACTGTGTGTGTTACTGAGTGTGTTACTGTGTGTTACTGTGTGTTACTGTGTGTGTTACTGTGTGTGTTACTGTGTGTTACTGTGTGTGTTACTGTGTGTGATACTGTGTGTTACTGTGTGTGTGTTACTGTGTGTGTGTCACTGTGTGTTACTGTGTGTGTTACTGTGTGTGATACTGTGTGTTACTGTGTGTGTGTTACTGTGTGTTACTGTGTGTGTTACTGTGTGTGTTACTGTGTGTGTGTTACTGTGTGTGTGTTACTGTGAGTTACTGTGTGTGTTACTGTGTGTTACTGTGTGTGACACTGTGTGTATTACTGTGTGTGTGTTACTGTGTGTGTTACTGTGTGTGTTACTGTGTGCCTGCTACTATGTGTTACTGTGTGTGTTACTATGTGTGATACTGTGTGTGTTACTGTGTGTGTTACTGTGTGTGTTACTGTGTGTTACTGTGTGTGGTACTGTGTGTGTTACTGTGTGTTACTGTGTGTGTTACTGTGTGTGTTACTGTGTGTGTTACTGTGTGTTACTGTGTGTGTTACTGTGTGTGCGTTACTGTGTGTTACTGTGTGTGTTACTGTGTGTGTGTTACTGTGTGTGTGTTACTGTGTGTGTTACCGTGTGTTACTGTGTGTTACTGTGTGTGTTACTGTGTGTGTTACTGTGTGATACTGTATGTGTGTTACTGTGTGTGTGTTACTGTGTGTTACTGTGTGTGTTACTGTGTGTGTTACTGAGTGTGTTACTGTGTGTTACTGTGTGTTACTGTGTGTGTGACTGTGTGTTACTGTGTGTGTTACTGTGTGTGATACTGTGTGTTACTGTGTGTGTGTTACTGTGTGTGTGTTACTGTGTGTTACTGTGTGTGTTACTGTGTGTGATACTGTGTGTTACTGTGTGTGTGTTACTGTGTGTGTGTTACTGTGTGTTACTGTGTGTGTTACTGTGTGTGTTACTGTGTGTGTGTTACTGTGTGTGTGTTACTGTGTGTGTGTTACTGTGTGTTACTGTGTGTGTTACTGTGTGTTACTGTGTGTGACACTGTGTGTATTACTGTGTGTGTGTTACTGTGTGTGTTACTGTGTGTGTTACTGTGTGCCTGTTACTATGTGTTACTGTGTGTGTTACTATGTGTGATACTGTGTGTGTTACTGTGTGTGTTACTGTGTGTGTGTCACTGTGTTACTGTGTGTGTGTCACTGTGTTACTGTGTGTTACTGTGTGTGTTACTGTGTGTGTTACTGTGTGTAACTGTGTGTGTTACTGTGTGTGTGTGTTACTGTGTGTTTCTGTGTGTGTTACTGTGTGTCACTGTGTGTGTTACTGTGTGTGTTACTGTGTGTGTTACTGTGTGTTACTGTGTGTGATACTGTGTGTATTACTGTGTGTGTGTTACTGTGTGTGTTACTGTGTGTTACTGTGTGTGACACTGTGTGTGTTACTGTGTGTGTTACTGTGTGTGTTACTGTGTGCCTGTTACTATGTGTTACTGTGTGTGTTACTATGTGTGATACTGTGTGTGTTACTATGTGTGATACTGTGTGTGTTACTGTGTGTGTTACTGTGTGTGTTACTGTGTGTTACTGTGTGTGTTACTGTGTGTGTTACTGTGTGTTACTGTGTGTTACTGTGTGTGTTACTGTGTGTGTTACTGTGTGTGTTACTGTGTGTTACTGTGTGTGTTACTGTGTGTGCGTTACTGTGTGTTACTGTGTGTGTTACTGTGTGTATTACTGTGTGTGTGTTACTGTGTGTGTGTGTTACTGTGTGTTTCTGTGTGTGTTACTGTGTGTCACTGTGTGTGTTACTGTGTGTGTTACTGTGTGTGTTACTGTGTGTTACTGTGTGTGATACTGTGTGTATTACTGTGTGTGTGTTACTGTGTGTGTTACTGTGTGTTACTGTGTGTGACACTGTGTGTGTTACTGTGTGTGTTACTGTGTGTGTTACTGTGTGTGTTACTATGTGTTACTGTGTGTGTTACTATGTGTGATACTGTGTGTGTTACTATGTGTGATACTGTGTGTGTTACTGTGTGTGTTACTGTGTGTGTTACTGTGTGTTACTGTGTGTGTTACTGTGTGTGTTACTGTGTGTTACTGTGTGTTACTGTGTGTGTTACTGTGTGTGTTACTGTGTGTGTTACTGTGTGTTACTGTGTGTGTTACTGTGTGTGCGTTACTGTGTGTTACTGTGTGTGTTACTGTGTGTGTGTTACTGTGTGTGTTACTGTGTGTTACTGTGTGTGTTACTGAGTGTGTTACTGTGTGTGTTACTGTGTGTTACTGTGTGTGTTACTGTGTGTGTTACTGTGTGTTACTGTGTGTGTTACTGTGT
The DNA here is from genome assembly GCF_960531495.2 of Zeus faber. NCBI lineage: Eukaryota > Metazoa > Chordata > Actinopteri > Zeiformes > Zeidae > Zeus > Zeus faber. The sequence goes on along the minus strand of NC_137193.1, from coordinate 704,862 downwards.
GTGATACTGTGTGTTACTGTGTGTGTGTTACTGTGTGTTACTGTGTGTGTTACTGTGTGTGATACTGTGTGTTACTGTGTGTGTGTTACTGTGTGTGTGTTACTGTGTGTTACTGTGTGTGTTACTGTGTGTGTTACTGTGTGTGTGTTACTGTGTGTGTGTTACTGTGTGTTACTGTGTGTGTTACTGTGTGTTACTGTGTGTGACACTGTGTGTATTACTGTGTGTGTGTTACTGTGTGTGTAACTGTGTGTGTTACTGTGTGTGTTACTGTGTGTGTGTCACTGTGTTACTGTGTGTGTGTCACTGTGTTACTGTGTGTTACTGTGTGTGTTACTGTGTGTAACTGTGTGTGTTACTGTGTGTGTGTGTTACTGTGTGTTTCTGTGTGTGTTACTGTGTGTCACTGTGTGTGTTACTGTGTGTGTTACTGTGTGTGTTACTGTGTGTTACTGTGTGTGATACTGTGTGTATTACTGTGTGTGTGTTACTGTGTGTGTTACTGTGTGTGTTACTGTGTGTGTTACTGTGTGTTACTGTTTGTTACTGTGTGTGTTACTATGTGTTACTGTGTGTGTTACTATGTGTTTCTGTGTGTGTTACTATGTGTGATACTGTGTGTGTTACTGTGTGTGTGTCAATGTGTTACTGTGTGTAACTGTGTGTGTTACTGTGTGTGTTTCTGTGTGTGTAACTGTGTGTTACTGTGTGTTACTGTGTGTGTTACTGTGTGTTACTGTGTGTGTTACTGTGTGTGTTACTGTGTGTGTGTCACTGTGTTACTGTGTGTAACTGTGTGTGTTACTCTGTGTGTTACTGTGTGTGTTACTGTTTGTTACTGTGTGTGATACTGTGTGTATTACTGTGTGGGTGTGTTACTGTGTGATACTGTGTGTATTACTGTGTGTGTGTGTGTGTGTGTGTGTGTGTTACTGTGTGTGTTACTGTTTGTTACTGTGTGTGTTACTGTGTGTTACTGTGTGTTACTGTGTGTGTGACTGTATGTTACTGTGTGTTACTGTGTGTATTACTGTGTGTGTGTGTTACTGTGTGTGTTACTGTGTGTGTTACTGTGTGTGATACTGTGTGTATTACTGTGTGTGTGTTACTGTGTGTGATACTGTGTGTATTACTGTGTGTGTGTTACTGTGTGTGTTACTGTGTGTGTTACTGTGTGTGTTACTGTGTGCCTGTTACTGTGTGTTACTGTGTGTTACTGTTTGTTACTGTGTGTGTTACTATGTGTTACTGTGTGTGTTACTATGTGTGTAACTGTGTGTGTTACTGTGTGTGTGTTACTGTGTGTGTGTTACTGTGTGTTACTGTGTGTGTTACTGTGTGTCACTGTGTGTGTTACTGTGTGTCACTGTGTGTATTACTGTGTGTGTGTGTGTGTTACTGTGTGTGTTACTGTGTGTTACTGTGTGTATTACTGTGTGTATTACTGTGTGTGTTACTGTGTGTTACTGTGTGTGTTACTGTGTGTGTTTCTGTATGTTACTGTGTGTCACTGTGTGTGTTACTGTGTGTGTTACTGTGTGTTACTGTGTGTGTGTTACTGTGTGTGTGTTTCTGTGTGTGTTACTGTGTGTCACTGTGTGTGTTACTGTGTGTGTTACTGTGTGTGTTACTGTGTGTTACTGTGTGTGATACTGTGTGTATTACTGTGTGTGTGTTACTGTGTGTGTAACTGTGTATGTTACTATGTGTTACTGTGTGTGTTATTCTGTGTTACTGTGTGTGTTACTATGTGTGATACTGTGTCTGTTAGTGTGTGTGTGTCACTGTGTTACTATGTGTTACTGTGTGTGTTACTGTGTGTGTTACTGTGTGTTACTGTGTGTGTTACTGTGTGTGTAAATGTGTGTAACTGTGTGTGTTACTGTGTGTGTGTTACTGTGTGTATGTGTTACTGTGTGTTACTGTGTGTGTTACTGTGTGTTACTGTGTGTGTTACTGTGTGTGTTACTGTGTGTGTGTTACTGTGTGTGTGTTACTGTGTGTTACTGTGTGTGTTACTGTGTGTTTCTGTGTGTGACACTGTGTGTATTTCTGTGTGTGTGTTTCTGTGTGTGTTACTGTGTGTGTTACTGTGTGCCTGTTACTATGTGTTACTGTGTGTGTTACTATGTGTGATACTGTGTGTGTTACTGTGTGTGTTACTGTGTGTGTGTCACTGTGTTACTGTGTGTGTGTCACTGTGTTACTGTGTGTTACTGTGTGTGTTACTGTGTGTGTTACTGTGTGTAACTGTGTGTGTTACTGTGTGTTTCTGTGTGTGTTACTGTGTGTTACTGTGTGTCACTGTGTGTGTTACTGTGTGTGTTACTGTGTGTGTTACTGTGTGTTACTGTGTGTGATACTGTGTGTATTACTGTGTGTGTGTTACTGTGTGTGTTACTGTGTGTGTTACTGTGTGTGTTACTGTTTGTTACTGTTTGTTACTGTTTGTTACTGTGTGTGTTACTATGTGTTACTGTGTGTGTTACTATGTGTTACTGTGTGTGTTACTATGTGTGATACTGTGTGTGTTACTGTGTGTGTGTCAATGTGTTACTGTGTGTAACTGTGTGTGTTACTGTGTGTGTTTCTGTGTGTGTAACTGTGTGTTACTGTGTGTTACTGTGTGTGTGTCACTTCGTTACTGTGTGTAACTGTGTGTGTTACTCTGTGTGTTACTGTGTGTGTTACTGTGTGTTACTGTGTGTGTGACTGTATGTTACTGTGTGTTACTGTGTGTGTTACTGTGTGTTACTGTGTGTGTTACTGTGTGTGTTACTGTGTGTTACTGTGTGTGATACTGTGTGTATTACTGTGTGTGTGTTACTGTGTGTGTTACTGTGTGTGTTACTGTGTGTGATACTGTGTGTATTACTGTGTGTGTGTTACTGTGTGTGTTACTGTGTGTGTTACTGTGTGTGTTACTGTGTGTATTACTGTGTGGGTGTGTTACTGTGTGATACTGTGTGTATTACTGTGTGTGTGTGTGTGTGTGTGTGTGTGTTACTGTGTGTGTTACTGTGTGTATTACTGTGTGTTACTGTGTGGGTTACTGTGTGTGTTACTGTATGTTACTGTGTATTACTGTGTGTGTTACTGTGTGTTACTGTGTGTGTTACTGTGTGTTACTGTGTGTTACTGTGTGTGTGACTGTATGTTACTGTGTGTTACTGTTGTTTGTTACTGTGTGTTACTGTGTGTGTTACTGTGTGTGTTACTGTGTGTTACTGTGTGTGATACTGTGTGT
>NC_137193.1:646615-696615 GCF_960531495.2 Zeus faber | reverse complement strand
TAAAAACAGATTACATTTCACTGCATATATGTATGGAAGTATGTATATGTATGTGACAAATAAAAAATCTTGAATCTTGAATCTTGAAGACACTTTATCTTTACCTACGGGTTCTGGTGTTGGCCCCGTGGTCTGCTGTTCGGCACGCCGCTGGGGTCGCCCACCCTGTGGGCAGTGTGGTGGGGCTTGCGTGTCCTTCTGCGTCCCACGTTCCAGTCTGGTCTGGAAGGGGGAGCCGTGTGGTTGCTTCCCGGCCTGCTGCGCCCCTGCATCAATCTGGTTGTGTTTTATCTCTCCCAATGCCAAAAGTCATACTCAGTACATACACAGGGCTAGGGCTTGCGGGATGAGTGGGGTGCAAGCTATGTGGGTGGGGACGCGGCGGGCAGCTGCCATCTTGCCCATTACACTCCTGCCCCAACGTTCTTCTTGTCCATCCCAAAATTTTAACCCCACTCATATTAGCTTAGAACACATACACTCATACACCAATCCTACTCAGAACAACACTCCACCAGACCAGGGTCTGCGGGGCAGGAGGGGTGCGAGTGATTTGGGTTCGACTTGCCTGAAGGAAGAAAGAAGAAAAAAGAAGAAGGACTCGCGCCCCTGCAATTTTTACTGCAATTGCCAACAGCTGACATTGAGCACTGGGGTTTTCTGGGGTGGCGGGTCGCTGGTGGGTCGGTGTGGGGGCGTGGTTGGCTGGGAGGTGGCCGGGTGGTCTCCCCGCCGGCTGGGCTAGGGTCCTAGCAGCTTGTGTTTGTGGCTTAAGGTGTACTGCGACCTGGCGGGGCTGTGGAGAGTGCCGCCGGGTGCCTTCCGGGCCCCTGGGGGGCTGCTTGTTGTTGTGGGTGTGGGTTGGGGTGCAGGCAGGGTGTCTGTCTGTCAGTCAACTAAGGCCGAACCAAGTTTAACTACTTATGGTCTTACTTATTGGTTTTACGTATTGTTTACATATTATTTACATACTATTTTCTGATTGTTCACATATTATTTACATATTATTTACATATTATTAACGTATCATTTACATATTATTTGAGTATAATTTAATCATTGTTTACATATTATTTAAGTCTTACTTCCCATTTGATAACATATGATTTACATTTTTACATTTACATGTTATTCACTCATTGTTTACATATTATTCCGTTATTGTTTACAAATTATTTACTTATTGTTTACATGTTATTTACTAATTTACTTATTGTTAAGACATTATTTACTTACTGATTGTTTGCATATTATTTACTTTTTGTTTACTTAATTTTTCCTCATTTCCTTATTGTTTACATATATTTTACTTATTTTCTTATTGTTTATACATTATTCACAAATTGTTTACATAGTATTTACTTTTTGTTAACATTATTTTTTAAGTATTATTTCCTTATTGTTTAGATATCATACACATATTATTTCCATATTGGTGCATATTATTTACATATTATTTCGTTATTGTTTGTTGTTGTTGTTGTTGTTGTTGTTTGTTGTATTGTAAGGGGATGGTAGCTCAGGAGGTAGAGCTAGTAATCTGAAGGTTGCTGGTTGGATCCCAGGCTCCTCCTGCTCGCATGCTGTAGTGTCCTTGAGCAAGACACTTAACCCCTCATTGCTCCTGATGGCTGCGTCTGTCGGTGTTTGAATAATTGTAAGTCGCTTTGGATAAAAGCGTCTGCTAAATGTAATGTTTACATATTATTTACCTAGTATTTACTTATTGTTTACATATTATTTCCCAATTGACTTATTGTTTACATACAATTGACTTATTGTTTACCTTTATTTACTTTTTGTTTACATATGGTTTCCTCAATTCCTTATTGTTTACTTATTGTTTACATAATTCCTTATTTCCAGATTTTCTGCATATTATGAAATTATTAGTTACATATTATTTACTTACTTTTAACATATTATTTCCTTATTGTTTCTGTATAAGTATATACAATACATTATAATTCTTGTTTGCATATTATTAACATTTTGTTCACATATTATTTACTTATTGTTTACATATTATTTCCTTATTTCCTTATTGTTTATACATTATTTACTTATGTGTACATACCGTATTGTTCACTTTTTGTGACATATTATTTACTTGTTTCCTTACTGTTTAAATATAAATAAATTTTTGTTTTCATATTATTTACTTATTGCTTACATATTATTTACTTATTTCCTTATTGTTTATAGATAATGTACTTATTGTTTACATATGATTTACTTTTTGTTTAAAAATTTACTTTTTCTGCATATTATTTACTTATTGTTTACCTATGACTTACCTTTTGTTTGCATATTATTTACTTTTTGTTGACATTATCTACTTATTGTTTACACATTTTTAACTTGTTTTCTTATTGTTCATACATTATTTACTTACGTTACAAAAACACTCAAATGAATAGAATTGAGAGAGAAATTAAAAGAATGTAACAGCAGAGTGTGGGGATGCACATACACACAAACACACACAAACACACACGAACACACACTTACACACACACACACACACACACACACACCCACACACACAGACAGACAGACAGACAGACAGCCAGAAAGACAGACAGACAGACAGACAGACAGACAGACAGGCACTGCAGGAAAATTAGCTTTCATGCAGCAGCAAAAAGCTGATATCCATGAGAACAAACTCCCCTTTAATTAAAAACAAATTGATATGACATGAAGAGGAAACAGAGACGAACGGAGCAAGAACTATAAACTACATGAATCATTACTCTCTAAAACACCTGAATCATAACTCTATAAGCGACATGAATCATAACTCTCTAAACTACATGAATCATAACTCTATAAACTACATGAATCATTACTCTCTAAAATACATGACTCATAACTCTATAAACCACATGAATAATAACTCTATAAACTACATGAATCATTACTCTCTAAAATACATGAATCATAACTCTATAAACTACATGAATCATAACTCTCTAAACGACATGAATCATTACTCCATAAACTACATGAATCATAACCTCATAAACTACATGAATCATAACTCTATGAACTACATGAATCATAACCCTCTAAACGACATGGATCATAACTCCATAAACTACATGAATCATAACTCTCTAAACTACATGAATAATAACTCTATAAACTACATGAATCATAACTCTCTAAACTACATGAATCATAACTCTATAAACTACATGAATCATAACTCTATAAACTACATGAATCATAACTCTCTAAAATACATGAATCATAACTCTCTAAACTACATGAATCATAACTCTATAAACTACATGAATCATAACTCTATAAACTACATGAATCATTACTCTCTAAAACACCTGAATCATAACTCTATAAGCGACATGAATCATAACTCTCTAAACTACATGAATCATTACTCTCTAAAATACATGACTCATAACTCTATAAACCACATGAATAATAACTCTATAAACCACATGAATAATAACTCTATAAACTACATGAATCATTACTCTCCAAAATACATGACTCATAACTCTATAAACCACATGAATCATAACTCTATAAACCACATGAATAATAACTCTATAAACTACATGAATCATTACTCTCCAAAATACATGACTCATAACTCTATAAACCACATTAATCATAACTCTATAAACCACATGAATAATAACTCTATAAACTACATGAATCATTACTCTCCAAAATACATGACTCATAACTCTATAAACCACATGAATAATAACTCTATAAACTACATGAATCATTACTCTCTAAAATACATGACTCATAACTCTATAAACCACATGAATAATAACTCTATAAACTACATGAATCATAACTCTCTAAACGACATGAATCATTACTCTCTAAAATACATGACTCATAACTCTATAAACCACATGAATCATAACTCTATAAACTACATGAATCATTACTCTCTAAAATACATGAATCATAACTCTATAAACTACATGAATAATAACTCTATAAACTACATGAATCATAACTCTCTAAACGACATGAATCATTACTCCATAAACTACATGAATCATAACCTCATAAACTACATGAATCATAACTCTATGAACTACATGAATCATAACCCTCTAAACGACATGGATCATAACTCCATAAACTACATGAATCATAACTCTCTAAACTACATGAATCATAACTCTCTAAAACACCTGAATCATAACTCTATAAGCGACATGAATCATAACTCTCTAAACTACATGAATCATAACTCTATAAACTACATGAATCATAACTCTCTAAACTACATGAATCATTACTCTCTAAAATACATGAATCATAACTCTATAAACGACATGAATAATAACTCTATAAGCGACATGAATCATAACTCTCTAAACTACATGAATCATAACTCTCTAAACTACATGAATCATTACTCTCTAAAATACATGACTCATAACTCTATAAACCACATGAATAATAACTCTATAAACTACATGAATCATTACTCTCTAAAATACATGACTCATAACTCTATAAACTACATGAATCATAACTCTCTAAAACACCTGAATCATAACTCTATAAGCGACATGAATCATAACTCTCTAAACTACATGAATCATAACTCTCTAAACTACATGAATCATAACTCTCTAAACGACATGAATCATTACTCTCTAAAACACCTGAATCATAACTCTATAAGCGACATGAATCATAACTCTCTAAACTACATGAATAATAACTCTATAAACTACATGAATCATAACTCTATAAACTACATGAATCATTACTCCATAAACTACATGAATCATAACTCTCTAAACTACATGAATCATAACTCTCTAAAACACCTGAATCATAACTCTCTAAACTACATGAATCATAACTCTCTAAACTACATGAATCATTACTCTCTAAAATACATGACTCATAACTCTATAAACCACATGAATAATAACTCTATAAACTACATGAATCATTACTCTCTAAACTACATGAATCATAACTCTCTAAACTACATGAATCATTACTCTCTAAAACACCTGAATCATAACTCTCTAAACTACATGAATCATAACTCTCTAAACTACATGAATCATTACTCTCTAAAATACATGAATCATAACTCTATAAACGACATGAATAATAACTCTATAAACTACATGAATCATAACTCTCTAAACTACATGAATCATTACTCTCTAAAATACATGACTCATAACTCTATAAACCACATGAATAATAACTCTATAAAATACATGAATCATTACTCTCTAAACTACATGAATCATAACTCTCTAAACTACATGAATCATTACTCTCTAAAACACCTGAATCATAACTCTCTAAACTACATGAATCATAACTCTCTAAACTACATGAATCATTACTCTCTAAAATACATGAATCATAACTCTATAAACGACATGAATAATAACTCTATAAACTACATGAATCATAACTCTCTAAACTACATGAATCATTACTCTCTAAAATACATGACTCATAACTCTATAAACCACATGAATAATAACTCTATAAAATACATGAATCATTACTCTCCAAAATACGTGACTCATAACTCTATAAACTACATGAATCATAACTCTCTAAACTACATGAATCATAACTCTATAAACTACATGAATCATAACTCTCTAAACTACATGAATCATAACTCTCTAAACTACATGAATCATAACTCTCTAAACGACATGAATCATTACTCTCTAAAATACATGAATCATAACTCTATAAACCACATGAATCATAACTCTATAAACTACATGAATAATAACTCTCTAAACTACATGAATAATAACTCTATAAACTACATGAATCATAACTCTCTAAACGACATGAATCATTACTCTCTAAAATACATGACTCATAACTCTATAAACCACATGAATGATAACTCTATAAACTACATGAATCATAACTCTCTAAACGACATGAATCATTACTCCATAAACTACATGAATCATAACCTCATAAACTACATGAATCATAACTCTATGAACTACATGAATCATAACCCTCTAAACGACATGGATCATAACTCCATAAACTACATGAATCATAACTCTCTAAACTACATGAATCATAACTCTATAAAACACCTGAATCATAACTCTATAAGCGACATGAATCATAACTCTCTAAACTACATGAATCATAACTCTATAAACTACATGAATCATAACTCTCTAAACTACATGAATAATAACTCTATAAACTACATGAATCATAACTCTATAAACTACATGAATCATTACTCCATAAACTACATGAATCATAACTCTCTAAACTACATGAATCATTACTCTCTAAAACACCTGAATCATAACTCTCTAAACTACATGAATCATAACTCTCTAAACTACATGAATCATTACTCTCTAAAATACATGAATCATTACTCTCTAAAATACATGACTCATAACTCTATAAACCACATGAATAATAACTCTATAAACTACATGAATCATTACTCTCTAAACTACATGAATCATAACTCTCTAAACTACATGAATCATAACTCTCTAAACTACATGAATCATTACTCTATAAACTACATGAATCATTACTCTCTAAAACACCTGAATCATAACTCTCTAAACTACATGAATCATAACTCTCTAAAATACATGAATCATAAATCTATAAACGACATGAATAATAACTCTATAAACTACATGAATCATAACTCTCTAAACGACATGAATCATTACTCTCTAAACTACATGAATAATAACTCTATAAACCACATGAATCATAACTCTCTAAAATACATGACTCATAACTCTATAAACTACATGAATCATTACTCCATAAACTACATGAATAATAACTCTATAAACTACATGAATCATAACTCTATGAACTACATGAATCATAACTCTATAAACTACATGAATCATTACTCCATAAACTACATGAATCATAACCTCATAAACTACATGAATCATTACTCTCTAAACTACATGAATCATAACTCTATAAACTACATGAATACACATCGTTACAGCTGTTCCTGCCGTGTCACATCCTGTCGCCTGCGGAACAGCCACCGGGGGGAGGGGGGTGAGACAGCTACCCGGGGGGAGGGGGGTGAGACAGCCTTGTGGCTTCTCTGTGGTTTTGTGTTTCTGTTCCAGATCAGGAAGCAGCAGAGAGCAACCTGCAGAACGTCTCAACCTACATGTGTACTTAGTGTGTATTCAAAGTGTACTTGGTGTGCACTTGGTGTGTATTCAAAGTGTACTTGGTGTGCGCTTGGTGTGTATTCAAAGTGTACTTGGTGTGCGCTTGGTGTGTACTAGGTGTGTACTTGGTGTGTATCCGTGTTTTGCTCCGTTGGGTTTAAACAGAACTGATGCTGAATCTGATTCTACTGTTTCAACTGAAAAACAATGAAGCTTCTGTTCTGTTAATTAGAGGAGAGGGGGAGGAGAGGGAGGAGAGGGGGAGGAGAGGGAGGAGAGGGAGGAGAGGGGGAGGAGAGGGGGAGGAGAGGGAGGAGAGGGAGGAGAGGGAGAGGAGAGGGGGAGGAGAGGGAGGAGAGGGGGAGGAGAGGGAGGAGAGGGAGGAGAGGGAGGAGAGGGAGGAGAGGGGGAGGAGAGGGAGGAGAGGGAGGAGAGGGGGAGGAGAGGAAGAGGAGAGGGAGGAGAGGGAGGAGAGGGAGGAGAGGGGGAGGAGAGGGAGGAGAGGAAGAGGAGAGGGGGAGGAGAGGGAGGAGAGGGAGGAGAGGGAGGAGAGGAAGAGGAGAGGGAGGAGAGGGAGGAGAGGGAGGAGAGGGAGGAGAGGGGGAGGAGAGGGAGGAGAGGAAGAGGAGAGGGGGAGGAGAGGGAGGAGAGGGAGGAGAGGGAGGAGAGGAAGAGGAGAGGGGGGAGAGGGAGGAGAGGAAGAGGAGAGGGGGAGGAGAGGGAGGAGAGGAAGAGGAGAGGGGGAGGAGAGGGAGGAGAGGGAGGAGAGGGAGGAGAGGGAGGAGAGGGAGGAGAGGAAGAGGAGAGGGAGGAGAGGGAGGAGAGGAAGAGGAGAGGGGGGAGGTATTTCATTAATTTCAGTGTGTGTGTGTGTGTGTGTGTGTGTGTGTGTGTGTGTGTGTGTGTGTGTGTGTGTGTGTGTGTGTGTGTGTGTGTGGCTCCGCCCCCTTCCAACATGGCCGCCTGGTGTATAAATCTCTAGTTAAAGCTTCAGTGGATTGTTCTGCTGTTTGGAGCGTCTGGTTCAGCCTCAGCATCATGCTGCTCAGGTACTGCTTCCTATTTACAACTCCACATTCACCACTTCACCTTCACCACCTCACCTTCATCGCTTCACATTCATCACTTCACCTTCATCACTTCACCTTCATCACTTCACATTTATCGCTTCGTATTCATCACTTCACATTCATCACTTCACATTTATCGCTTGGTATTCATCACTTCGTATTCATCACTTCACATTCATCACTTCACATTCATCACTTCACATTCACCACTTCACATTCATCACTTCGTATTCATCGTGTCACATTCACCTCTTCACATTCACCACTTCACATTCATATCTTCACATGCATCTCTTCACATTCACCACTTCATATCATCAATTAAGATTGATCACTTCTTATTTACCACTTCACATTCATAACTTCATATTTACCATTTCACATTCACCACTTCACATTAATTACCTCACATTCATTTTTTCACATTCATCTCTTCTCATTCATCACTTCCCATTTACTTCTTCACATTCATCACTTCACATTTACCTCTTCACATTCACCACTTCACATTCACCTCTTTACATTCATATCTCCGCATTCATCTCTTCACATTCACCACTTCATATCACCAAATAAAATTGATCACTTCTTTTTTACCACTTCACATTCATAACTTCATATTTACCATTTCACATTCACCACTTCACATTCATTACTTCACATTCATTTCTTCTCATTCATCACTTCATATTAGCCACTTCACATTCATCACTTCACATTCACCACTTCACAGTCATCACTTCACATTCATCACTTTGCATTCATCACTTCACATTTATCGCTTCGTATTCATCACTTTGTATTCATCACTTCACATTCATAACTTCACATTCAGCTCTTCACATTCACCACTTCACTTTCATCGGTTCATAATCATCACTTCACATTCATTACTTCGCCTTCACCTCTTCACATTTACTTCTTTACATCCATCATTTCACATTAATTACTTAACATTCACCACTTCACATTCACCACTTCATATTCACACTTCACTTTCATCGGTTCACATTCATCACTTCACTTTCATGACTTCACATTCATCACATCACATTCATCTCTACCTATTCATCACCTCACATTAACCGATTCACATTCATCCCTTCACATTCATCTCTTCCCTTTCACCACCGCATATCACCAGTTACATTAATTACTTAATATTTACCAATTCACATTCGCCACTTCACATTCACCACTTCACATTTACCACTTCATATTTACCAATTCACATCCACCACTTCATATTTATCATTTCACATTCATGACTTCATATTCATCACATCACATTCATCTCTACCTATTCATCACCTCACATTAACCGATTCACATTCATCCCTTCACATTCATCTCTTCACATTCACCACTTCATATTCATCTCTTCACATTCATCTCTTCACATTCACCTCTTCACATTCACCACTTCACATTCATCACTTCGTATTCATTACTTAGCATTCACCACTTTATTTCACATTTACCACTTCATAATTACAACTTCACATCAATGACTTCAAATTCATCACATGACGTTCACCACTTCACATTTACCACTTAAATTCTTCACTTCACATTCATCTCTACACATTCATCACCTCACATTTACCACTTCACATTCATTTCTTCACATTCACCACTTCACATCCATCACTTCACATTCATTACTTTGCATTTATCACTTCACATTCACCACTTTACCTTTATCTCTTTACATTTACCACTTCACATTCATCACTTCAAATGTATTACTTCACCTTCATCATTTCACATTTATCAATTTACATTCACCACTTCATATTTACCACTTCAGATTCATCACTTCGTATGTACCACATCACATTCATCACTTCATATTTACCAATTCACATCGGTCACTTTACATTCACAACTTCATATTCACCACTTCACATTTACCACTTCACCTTCATCACTTCACATTTACCACTTTACATTCACCATTTCATATTTAGCACTACCAATTTATCACTTCATAAATACCACATCACATTCATCACTTAATATTTACCACTTCACATCCATCACTTTACATTCACAGCTTCATATTCACCACTTCACATTCATCACTTTATATATACCACATCACATTCATCACTTTGCATTTACCACCGAAAATTCACCACTTTACATTCATCACTTCATGTTTACCACTTCTCATTCATCACTTCCTACTTACCGCTTCATACTTATCACTTCACATCCATCTCTTTACATTAACAACTTCATATTTACCACTTCAAATTTACCACATCACATTCATTACTTTGTATTTACCCCAACACATTCACCACTTTACATTCATCCTTTCATGTTTTCCACTTCACATTCATCTCTTTTTATTTACCATTTAACATTCACCACTTTACATTTATCACTTTATATTCATAACTTCATGGTTACCACTTCACATTTACCACCTCATATTCACCACTTCATATTCACCACTTCATATTTACCACTTCATATCCACCACTTTAAATTCATCACTTCATAGTCATCACTTCATTTTAACCATTTCATATTTACCACTTCGCATTTATCACTTCACAGCCATGACTTCATATTTATCGCTTCACAGTCATCACTTCATATTGGCCCCCTTACATTCATCACTTCACATTTACCACAATACATTCATCACTTCACATTTACCACTTCACATTCATCACTTCACATTCATCTCTTCACATTCATCTCTTCACACTTATCACTTCTTATTTAACATTCAACATTCACCACTTTACATTTATCACTTCATATTCATCACTTCATATTTAACACTTTATATTAACCACTTCACATTCATCAATTCACGTTAATCACAACATATTCACCACTTCAAATTCATCCCTTCATATTTACCTCTTGATATATACCACTTCATATTTATCGCTTCACAGTCATCACTTCATATCCATGACTACACATTTACTACTTCATATTAATGAGTTGTATTTACCACTTCATATACACCACTTCTCATTCATCACTTCATGTTCATCACTTCACATTCAACACTTCACCTTTACCACTTCATATTAGCGACTTCACATTCGCCATTTCATATTTATCACTTCATGTTCATCACTTCACATTCATCACTTCTTATTGACCGTCAAACCTTTACCACTTCATATTCACTACTTCATATTCACCACTTCACATTCATCACTTCATGTTAATCACAACATATTCATCACTTCACATTTACTACTTGAGATATACCACTTCATATTTATCCCTTCACAGTCATCACTTCATATCGACCAATTGACATTCATCACTTCATATTTACTATTTCACATTTACCACTTTACATTCATTACTTCACATTCATTACTTAATATTTACCGCTTCGCAGTCATCACTTCACATTTACCACTTCACATTCAGCACTTCACATTCATCACTTCATATTTACCACTTCACAGTCATTACTTTATATTCATCACTTCATATTTTCCATTTCACCTTCATCACTACATATTCACCACTTCACATTCATCACTTCATTTTCATAACTTAATATTTACACTTCACATTCATCACTTAATTTTCATCACTTCACATTGATCATGTCATTCATTCATGTTATATATTGTTTATTGTGCCTTATTATCATTTCTTATTTATTGTCCATTTGTCATCATTTGTTTTCTGACCATTAATACTCAGAAATAATTGTTTTTATTAATTATGAATTATTAATACCAATCATTCATGTGAACATTAATGAGGAATTATTCATATGAATTATGGATGAAGTGGTGATGTGGTGCTGGTGTTTTACTGCTGCTTCATAACAATAACATTGAAAGTCATTGAAATATGGATTCAATCACATCATCCGTATTGATTATTGATTTCCTCTCCAAACAGAATGGTTTTGCTGCCTGTTCTCCTGCTTTCCTTGACCACCACCATCTCCTCTGCTCCTGTCCAAGGTGTTCATATTCATATTCATATTCATGTTCATATTCATATTCATGTTCATGTTCATATTCATATTCATATTCATGTTCATATTCATGTTCATATTCATATTCATATTCATATTCATGTTCATATCCATGTTCATATTCATATTCATATTCAATGTTCATATTCAATGTTCATGTTCATATTCATGTTCATATTCATATTCATATTCAATGTTCATATTCATATTCATATTCATGTTCATATTCATATTCATATTCATATTAATGTTCATATTCATATTCATATTCATATTCATATTCATATTCATGTTCATATTCATATTCATGTTCATATTAATGTTCATATTCATATTCATATTCATATTCATATTCATATTCATATTCATGTTCATATTCATATTCATGTTCATATTCATATTCATATTCATATTCATGTTCATATTCATGTTCATATTCATATTCATATTCATATCCATGTTCATATTCATATTCATATTCAATGTTCATATTCATATTCATATTCATGTTCATATTCATATTCATATTCATGTTCATATTCATATTCATATTAATGTTCATATTCATATTCATATTCATATTAATGTTCATATTAATGTTCATATTCATATTCATATTCATATTCATGTTCATATTAATGTTCATATTCAATGTTCATGTTCATATTCATATTCATATTCATATTCATGTTCATATTAATGTTCATATTCATATTCATATTCATATTCATGTTCATATTAATGTTCATATTCATATTCATATTCATATTCATGTTCATATTAATGTTCATATTCAATGTTCATGTTCATATTCATATTCATATTCATATTCATGTTCATATTAATGTTCATATTCATATTCATATTCATGTTCATATTAATGTTCATATTCAATGTTCATGTTCATATTCATATTCATATTCATATTCATGTTCATATTAATGTTCATATTCATATTCATATTCATGTTCATATTAATGTTCATATTCATATTCATATTCATATTCATATTCATATTCGTGTTCATATTAATGTTCATATTCATATTCATATTCATATTCATATTCATATTCATGTTCATATTAATGTTCATATTCATATTCATATTCATATTCATGTTCATATTAATGTTCATATTCATATTCATATTCATATTCATGTTCATATTAATGTTCATATTCAATGTTCATATTAATGTTCATATTCATATTCATGTTCATATTAATGTTCATATTCATGTTCATATTCATATTCATGTTCATATTCATGTTCATGTTCATGTTCATGTTCATATTCATATTCATATTCATATTCATGTTCATATTAATGTTCATATTCAATGTTCATGTTCATATTCATGTTCATATTCATATTCATGTTCATATTCATGTTCATATTCATGTTCATGTTCATGTTCATGTTCATGTTCATATTCAATGTTCATGTTCATATTCATATTCATGTTCATATTCATGTTCATATTCATATTCATATTCATGTTCATGTTCATATTCATGTTCATATTCATATTCATGTTCATGTTCATGTTCATATTCATATTCATATTCATGTTCATGTTCATATTCATGTTCATATTCATATTCATGTTCATATTCATGTTCATATTCATGTTCATATTCATATTCATGTTCATGTTCATATTAATGTTCATATTCATATTCATATTCATATTCATGTTCATGTTCATATTCAATGTTCATGTTCATATTCATGTTCATATTCATGTTCATGTTCATGTTCAGGTTCATGTTCATATTCATATTCATGTTCATATTCATGTTCATATTCAATGTTCATGTTCATATTCATATTCATGTTCATATTCATGTTCATATTCATATTCATGTTCATGTTCATGTTCATGTTCATATTCATCTTCATCTTCATCTTCATATCCATGTTCATATTCATGTTCATATTCATGTTTATGTTTATGTTCATGTTCATATTCATGTTCATATTCATATTCATGTTCATATTCATGTTCATGTTCATGTTCATGTTCATATTCATATTCATATGCATGTTCATATTCATATTCATGTTCATATTCATGTTCATGTTCATGTTCATGTTCATATTCATATTCATATCCATGTTCATATTCATATTCATGTTCATATTCATGTTTATGTTTATGTTCATGTTCATATTCAATGTTCATGTTCATATTCATGTTCATATTCATGTTCATATTCATGTTCATGTTCATGTTCATGTTCATATTCATATTCATGTTCATATTCATGTTCATGTTCATGTTCATGTTCATGTTCATATTCAATGTTCATGTTCATATTCATATTCATGTTCATATTCATGTTCATATTCATATTCATGTTCATGTTCATGTTCATGTTCATGTTCATATTCATATTCATGTTTATGTTTATGTTCATGTTCATATTCATATTCATACCCATGTTCATGTTCATGTTCATATTCATATTCATATTCAATGTTCATGTTCATATTCATATTCATGTTCATGTTCATGTTCATGTTCATATTCATATTCATGTTTATGTTTATGTTCATATTCATATTCATATTCATACCCATGTTCATGTTCATGGTCATATTCATATTCATATTCATATTCATGCTCATATTCATATCCATGTTCATATTTATGTTCATGTCCATGTTCATTTTCATATTCATATTCATATTCATATTCATATTCATATTCATCTTCATATTCATGTTTATGTTCATGTTCATGTTCATGTTCATATTCATATTCATATTCATATTCATATTAATATTCATGTTCATATTTATGTTCATCTTCATATTTATGTTCATATTCATATTCATATTCATGTTTATGTTCATATCCATGTTCATATTCATATTCATATTCATATTCATATTCATGTTCACATTCATATTCATATTCATGCTCATATTCATGTTCATGTTCATGTTCATATTCAATGTTCATGTTCATATTCATATTCATGTTCATATTCATGTTCATATTCATATTCATGTTCATGTTCATGTTCATATTCATGTTCATATTCATGTTCATGTTCATGTTCATGTTCATGTTCATATTCATATTCATATCCATGTTCATATTCATGTTCATATTCATATTCATATTCATATTCATATTCATATTCATATCCATGTTCATATTCATGTTCATATTCATATTCATATTCATGTTTATGTTCATGTTCATGTTTATGTTCATATTCATATTCATATCCATCTTCATATTCATATTCATATCCATGTTCATATTCATGTTCATGTTCATGTTTATGTTTATGTTCATGTTCATGTTCATGTTTATGTTCATGTTCATGTTCATGTTCATATTCATATTCATATCATGTTCATATTCATATTCATGTTCATATTCATATTCATGTTCATATTCATATTCATGTTCATGTTCTTATTTATGTTCATGTCCATGTTCATATTCATATTCATGTTTATGTTCATGTCCATGTTCATTTTCATATTCATATTCATATTCATATTCATATTCATGTTTATGTTCATGTTCATGTTCATATTCATATTCATATTCATGTTCATATTTATGTTCATATTCATATTCATGTTTATGTTCATATCCATGTTCATATTCATATTCATATTAATAGTCATCTTCATATTTATGTTCATATTCATATTCATGTTCATATTCATGTTCATATTCATATTCATATTCATATTCATATTCATCTTCATATTCATGTTTATGTTTATGTTCATGTTCATGTTCATGTTCATATTCATATTCATATCCATGTTCATATTCATATTCATATTCATGTTTATGTTCATGTTCATGTTCATGTTCATATTCATATTCATATTCATATCCATGTTCATATTCATATTCATATTCATGTTTATGTTCATGTTCATGTTTATGTTCATATTCATATTCATATTCATATCCATGTTCATATTCATATTCATATTCATATTCATGTTTATGTTCATGTTCATGTTCATATTCATATTCATGTTCATCTTCATCTTCATCTTCATCTTCATCTTCATATTCATGTTCATGTTTATGTTCATATTCACGTTTATGTTCATATTCATGTTCATGTTCATGTTCATATTCATATTCATATCATGTTCATATTCATATTCATATTCATATTCATGTTCATATTCATATTCATATTCATATTCATATTCATATTCATATCATGTTCATATTCATATTCATGTTTATGTTAATGTTCATATTCATATTCATATTCATATTTATATTCATATACATGTCATTATCTGTTCTACCTCCATGTGTATGTTTACTGTCATAACAAGGTACAATATGACATCATCATCCCTCTGTCTCTCTCCAGAGAAAGAGAGGGAAGAGGTGGAGGTGGAGGTGGAGGTGGAGGTGGAGGCTCCTGAGGAGAGGGAAGAGGAGCTCTCCGAAGAGGAGGAGGGTATGAGAGGAGGGGTCTGCAGGGGGACGGGCGGATGGATGGATGGATGCATGGATGGATGCATGGATGGATGGATGGATGCATGGATGGATGGGTGGATAGGTGGATGGATGGGTGGATGAATGGATGGAAGCACGGATGGATGGATGGATGCATGGATGGATGGAAGCATGGATGGGTGGATGGGTGGATAGGTGGATGGATGGATGGGTGGATGGGTTGTTGGATGGATGATATATGGATAGATGGATGGATGATGGATGATGGATGATGGATGGACGGTGGATGCATGATGGGCAATGGATGGATGGATGGATGGGTGATATGTGAGATAGATGGATGATGGATGGACGGTGGATGGATGATGGATGGGTGATGGACGGGTGATGGATGGATGGATGGATGGATGGATGGATGGAAGCATGGATGGGTGGATGGATGGATGGGTTGATGGATGGATGATATATGGATAGATGGATGGATGATGGATGATGGATGGATGGATGGGTGATATGTGAGATAGATGGATGATGGATGGACGGTGGATGGACGATGGATGGGTGATGGACAGATGATGGATGGGTGGACGGATGATGGATGGGTGGATGGATGATGGATGGATGATGGGTGGATGGATGGATGGATGGATGATGGGTGTATGGATGGATGAATGGATGGAAGCACGGATGGATGGATGCATGGATGGATGGGTGGATAGGTGGATGGATGGATGGATGGATGGATGGATGGATGGGTTGTTGGATGGATGATATATGGATAGATGGATGGATGATGGATGATGGATGGACGGTGGATGCATGATAGACAATGGATGGATGGATGGGTGATATGTGAGATAGATGGATGATGGATGGACGGTGGATGGATGATGGATGGGTGATGGATGGATGGATGGATGCATGGATGGATGGAAGCATGGATGGTGGATGGATGGATGGATGGGTTGATGGATGGATGATATATGGATAGATGGATGGATGGATGGGTGATATGTGAGATAGATGGATGATGGATGGACGATGGATGGGTGATGGATGATGGATGGATGATTGGTGGATGGATGGATGGATGGATGGATGGATAGATGGATGATAGATGGATGGATGGATGGTTAAAGTGGCTGAAAATTCAAATCAAATGGAATAAAGTTAAAAGTTATGAAGAAAAAATAAGATTCATCCTAAAAACAAGAAAGTTTTAAAACTTTTGATAAAGTAAAATTGTTCTTAATTATCACGTTCGGACTTAGAAGGGGAAGACATTTAATGTAACACAGTGTTTTTAATAGGAAGTTATTAGAAGGGGAAGACATTTAATGTAACACAGTGTTTTTAATAGGAAGTTATTAGAAGGGGAAGACATTTAATGTAACACAGTGTTTTTAATAGGAAGTTATTAGAAGGGGAAGACATTTAATGTAACACAGTGTTTTTAATAGGAAGTTATTAGAAGGGGAAGACATTTAATGTAACACAGTGTTTTTAATAGGAAGTTATTAGAAGGGGAAGACATTTAATGTAACACAGTGTTTTGTAACAGGAAGTTATTAGAAGGGGAAGACATTTAATGTAACACAGTGTTTTTAATAGGAAGTTATTAGAAGGGGAAGACATTTAATGTAACACAGTGTTTTTAATAGGAAGTTATTAGAAGGGGAAGACATTTAATGTAACACAGCGTTTATAATAGGAAGTTATTAGAAGGGGAAGACATTTAATGTAACACAGTGTTTTTAATAGGAAGTTATTAGAAGGGGAAGACATTTCATGTAACACAGTGTTTTTAATAGGAAGTTATTAGAAGGGGAAGACATTTCATGTAACACAGTGTTTTTAATAGGAAGCTATTAGAAGGGGAAGACATTTCATGTAACACAGTGTTTTGTAACAGGAAGTTATTAGAAGGGGAAGACATTTAATGTAACAGTGTTTTATAATAGGAAGTGATTCGAAAGGGGAAGACATTTAATGTAACACAGTGTTTTATAATAGGAAATTATTAGAAGGGGAAGACATTTCATGTAACACAGTGTTTTTAATAGGAAGTTATTAGAAGGGGAAGACACTTAATGTAACACAGTGTTTTATAACAGGAAGTTATGAGAGGGGGAAGACATATGAGGTAACACAGACATGCTTCTCTTGCAGATGACGACGCCCCAGTCAGTCAGGATAAGATGGCGGGTGAGAAGCCCCTTCGACGTGACTTTAAAACCTGATTAAAAAGCTGCTTTTTTAAAAACTCTTAAACTGCCTCTAAACTCTGGACTAAAAATCGGGCGTTGACGCGACGACGCGTTCCCTCGGTGTTGCCGCGCCAAACAGCCTCCCTTTGTGTCCCCCTGCCCCCTCCCCCTGCAGGCGCGGCGGCCCCGTCCCAGGGTAAGACGATCCTCAGAGGCTGCCGGCGCGACGCTCGTTAGCTCACGGGCGCCGCGCCAGTTAGCGGATTAGTCGCCGTGGAAACGCCGGCGACGCCAGGAAGCGCGCCCCGCATGGCTTCACCTGGAGACCGCCGCTTTGTTTGGCGGTGGTCTCTGAAGGTCATGGGGGGTCAAGACCGCCACCTTCCCAGGAATCGGCCTCCAGGACCCCGGTCCAATTACACAGAAAGGGATTGTCCAGTATGAGTACCAAGTACTATAACTGGTACTGGTACAGTACAGGGTGATCCAGGGAGGTCAGGGTAGTCTGGGGTAGTCCAGGGCAGTCCAGGGTGGTCCAGGGTGGTACAGTGTGGTACAGGGTGGTCCAGGTTAGTCCAGGGCAGTCCAGGGTGGTCCAGGGCAGTCCAGGGTGGTCCAGGGTAGTACAGGGTAGTACAGGGTACCGGTGCCAGTAACAGTACCTAGGTACTGGTACCAATACTAGTACTGGTACTGGTAGAATTTATCCGGTGCAGTCCTTTAGCGTTCAGGAGAAAGGACTCACCTTCATTCAAAAACTATATTATATGATCATTATGATTCAACCTGATTGATCAGCGTTCTCGTAGATCAATACTGGATCAAAATCGGATTGATATCGGATCAATATTGGATCGATACAGGGTCATACCGGATCGATAGACGCTGGCCCAAGTGGAAAGACAAGGTTCAGGTTAAAGAATTTAGTTATTTCTGAATAACAGCGGGCGACTAGGAGCCAACATCCTGTTTCACACTCCAAACAGGAAGTAGATCCTTCATAAGCAGGGGACCAGGTCACTACGGTACTTCACTGTTAGCGACCGACTTCCAGGATCAATAAATGTTATCTTATTGACGTCTTTCTTCTCCACAGGTTCTAGTTCGGTGTCTGCAGCCTCAGCCGCTGGACAGGAAGTCAACGGTGAGACAGGAAATGACCAAAGAACTGGTTCTGGTCCTGGTTCTAGTTTCCACAGCAGTTTGTCTGTAAATGGTTTTCTAAAGCTAGGGCCACATTACATATGGTAGTACAGGGTGGTCTAGGGTAGTACAGGATGGTCCAGGGTGGTCCAGGGTAGTCCAGGGTAGTCCAGGGTAGTACAGCGTGGTCCAGGGTACTACAGGGTGGTCCAGGGTAGTCTAGGGTGGTCCAGGGTAATACAGGGTGGTCCAGGATGGTCCAGGGTAGTACAGTGCAGTTCTGGGTGGTCCAGGGTAGGACAGGATGGTCCAGGGAGGCCCAGGGTAGTACAGGGGGGTCCAGGGTGGTCCAGGGTAGTACAGGGTTTTCCAAGGTAGTACAGCTTATTACAGGGTGGTCCAGGGTAGTCCAGGGTGGTCCAGGGTACTACAGGGTGGTCCAGGTTAATCCAACGTAGTACAGGGTAGTACAGGGTAGTAAAGGGTGGTACAGGGTAGAACAGGGTAGTACAGGGTAGTACAGGGTAGAATAGGGTACTACAGGGTAGTACAGAGTGGTCCAGCGAGTGGAGGAGCGGCTCATGAGTCTGATCAGTGCAGAAGCTAGCCACACGGCGGCCATGTTTGTTCCGGTGTTGGAGATCAGTTCCGTCTTCCAGTCGTGTGATGATCACATCTTCCATCTGTACTTTTGCTTTGGAATATGTATAGATAAGGGATCACAAAATACTTTTATTTTGAAAGAAAACTTCCTGTGTGTGTTTGAAGCCTCTAGTTGGTCGGGAGCCGGAGGCTTGAACGTGGAAACTTCCCAAACCGGCGTAGATCAAGGTACAAGAGACATGCTAACGAGCTAACATCACATACCGAGAGCATGTTAGCATCTTAGTATGGAGCATGTAGCATGTTAGCATGTAGCATACAGTCTCTGTTTGTCTTCCTGTTTTCCTGTGCCTTATATCGCTCCACTAATGCAAATGCTCGCGAGTGGTGCCATCTGCTGGAGTCTGATCCAAACAGTCAACTCTGACTTTATCGGTACAATTGAGTCGATTGTTTGAGTCAACTTTCCCTGCTGCGCTTTGCAGAACAAAGCGGCTCCGCGGTGTCAGAGCACCATCCTCTGGCCTCGCCGGCAGCGGGCGCTGCCCATGCCGCGGCTCTAGAAGGAAGGACCCCGCCCCCAGGTAGCTCCGCCCATCGGCGACCCCCTTACTGTCTGCAGTTCCCAGAGCGCGACTTACTCCGCTTTGTTTTTTCCAGGTCCTGAGACGGCGGAGGCAGAGTCCAACGGTAAGAAGTACTTCCTGTTTACCAAGGACTTCCTGCCACAACCACCACGGTACCAGGAATTAGTCCTGTCCCTAAAATCCTGCGACTAATTCCCGGTTAAACACTGCCTTCGAAGCAACCTTCCCTGATTCTCCTTAATATCGAATATTAATAACATATTACTGTTCATTTGTTAATATGTTGATGTTTATATGTTGTTTATATGTTGTTTATATGTTGATGTTTATATGTTGTTTATATGTTGATGTTTATATGTTGATGTTTATATGTTGTTTATATGTTTTAAATGTTGATGTTTATATGTTGTTTATATGTTGTTTATATGTTGATGTTTATATGTTGTTTATATGTTGATGTTTATATGTTGTTTATATGTTGTTTATATGTTGATGTTTATATGTTGTTTATATGTTGATGTTTATATTTTGATGTTTATGTTATTTATATGTTGATGTTTATATGCTGCTTATATGTTGATGTTTATATGTTGTTTATATGTTGTTTATATATTGATATTTATATGTTGTTTATATGTTGATGTTTATATGTTGATGTTTATATGTTGTTTATATGTTGTTTATATGTTGATTTTTATATGTTGTTTATATGTTGATGTTTATATGTTGTTTATATGTTGTTTATATGTTGATGTTTATATGTTGTTTATATGTTGATGTTAATATGTTGATGTTTATATGTTGTTTATATGTTGTTTATATGTTGATGTTTATATGTTGATGTTTATATGTTGTTTATATGTTGTTTATATGTTGATGTTTATATGTTGATGTTTATATGTTGTTTATATGTTGATGTTTATATGTTGTTTATATGTTGTTTATATGTTGATGTTTATATGC
Organism: Zeus faber; assembly: GCF_960531495.2. Classification (NCBI taxonomy): domain Eukaryota; kingdom Metazoa; phylum Chordata; class Actinopteri; order Zeiformes; family Zeidae; genus Zeus; species Zeus faber. The sequence goes on along the minus strand of NC_137193.1, from coordinate 674,417 downwards.
TGCTTATATGTTGATGTTTATATGTTGATGTTTATATGTTGTTTATATATTGATATTTATATGTTGTTTATATGTTGATGTTTATATGTTGATGTTTATATGTTGTTTATATGTTGTTTATATGTTGATTTTTATATGTTGTTTATATGTTGATGTTTATATGTTGTTTATCTGTTGATGTTTATATGTTGCTTATATGTTGATGTTTATATGTTGATATTTATATGTTGTTTATATGTTGTTTATATGTTGGTATTTATATGTTGTTTATATGTTGATGTTTATATGTTGATGTTTATATGTTGCTTATATGTTGATGTTTATATGTCGATGTTTATATGTTGTTTATATGTTGATGTTTATATGTTGTTTATATGTTGATGTTTATACGTTGCTTATATGTTGATGTTTATATGTTGATGTTCATATGTTGTTTATATGTTGATATTTATATGTTGTTTATATGTTGTTTATATGTTGATATTTATATGTTGCTTACATGTTGCTTATATGTTGATGTTTATATGTTGATGTTTATATGTTGTTTATATGTTGATGTTTATACGTTGTTTATATGTTGATGTTTATATGTTGATGTTCATATGTTGTTTATATGTTGATATTTATATGTTGCTTACATGTTGCTTATATGTTGATGTTTATATGTTGATGTTTATATGTTGCTTATATGTTGATGTTTATATGTTGTTTATATGTTGATGTTTATATGTTGTTTATATGTTGATGTTTATATGTTGATGTTTATATGTTGCTTATATGTTGATGTTTATATGTTGTTTATATGTTGATGTTTATATGTTGTTTATATGTTGATGTTTATATGTTGTTCATGTGTTGATGTAGAACATGTTTTCCTTGCAGGTTTCGGTCACAAGCTGCTGAACGGGGGGTCAGGACTCGTTCACTCAGGTGAATATTCAACTAAAGGGTTAAAAGGTGTTTTCAAGGCTCCTCTGGGTGACAGTACAGGATGTTCTCCCCTTCCCCAGCAGAGGGCGCTCTGCACCACCTCCCGGAGGCCTCCACCCAAGTGGACGCCACAGGTTGGTGGATGAATGAGCGTTGTCATTGTGAAATGTAAAGGGAAAAGTGCATTCTGGGAAATGAGACAGTGCGTCCGACTTTCAGGAGCCAAGCCGCTGTTTGGAGGCGGAGCTTCTCACCTGGACTTTACAGGTGAGTGTCCAGGTGAGAAGCTCCGCCTCCTTAATCTGATCAAACCAGCAGTTTAATCTGATCAAACCAGCGCCTTGATCTGATCAAACCAGCGGCTTAATCTGATCAAACCAGAGCCTTGATCTGATCAAACCAGAGCCTTGATTTGATCAAACCAGAGCCTTGATCTGATCAAACCAGAACCTTGATCTGATCAAACCAGAACCTTGATCTGATCAAACCAGAACCTTGATCTGATCAAACCAGAGCCTTGATCTGATCAAACCAGAGCCTTGATCTGATCAAACCAGCGGCTTAATCTGATCAAACCAGCGGCTTAATCTGATCAAACCAGTGCCTTGATTTGATCAAACCAGAGCCTTGATCTGATCAAACCAGAACCTTGATCTGATCAAACCAGAATCTTGATCTGATCAAACCAGAACCTTGATCTGATCAAACCAGCGGCTTGATCTGATCAAACCAGAACCTTGATCTGATCAAACCAGAACCTTGATCTGATCAAACCAGAATCTTGATCTGATCAAACCAGAACCTTGATCTGATCAAACCAGAATCTTGATCTGATCAAACCAGAACCTTGATCTGATCAAACCAGAGCCTTGATCTGATCAAACCAGAACCTTGATCTGATCAAACCAGAATCTTGATCTGATCAAACCAGAACCTTGATCTGATCAAACCAGAGCCTTGATCTGATCAAACCAGAGCCTTGATCTGATCAAACCAGAGCCTTGATCTGATCAAACCAGAGCCTTGATCTGATCAAACCAGAGCCTTGATCTGATCAAACCAGAGCCTTGATCTGATCAAACCAGAGCCTTGATCTGATCAAACCAGCGGTTTATTCTGATTAGATTAAAAACTGAATCCAGTTTCCTTTTGTTCTCTCTTTACGACTTCCAGGAATCACAGAGGAATCCAGCCCCGACTTCCTCTTCAGTCTGATGGGTGAGGATTTAGGATGAAGATTTAGGATCATGATTTAGGATGAGGATTTAGGATGAGGATTTAGAATGATGGTTTAGGATGATGGTTTTAGGATGATGGTTTTAGGGTGAGGATTTAGGATGAGGATTTAGGATGAGGATTCAGGATGATGGTTTTAGGATGATGATTTAGAATGATGATTTAGGATGATGGTTTTAGGATGATGATTTAGGATGATGGTTTAGGATGATGGTTTAGGATGATGGTTTTAGGATGATGATTTAGGATGATGGTTTAGGATGATGGTTTAGGATGATGGTTTAGGATGAAGGTTTTAGGATGATGATTTAGAATGATGATTTAGGATGATGGTTTTAGGATGATGATTTAGGGTGATGGTTTAGGATGATGGTTTAGGATGATGGTTTAGGATGATGGTTTAGGATGAGGATTTAGGATGATGGTTTTAGGATGATGATTTAGGACAGGGGTGGCCAACCAGTCAGAGACTAAGAGCCACTTTTTTTACTGTGTTACTGCAAAGAGCCACATCATACACATGGGCACACATGAACATCACCCCATCCCTTCCTCACACACACACACACACACAGACCTCTGCTCAGCCAGATTTATTGTAAATGTCACACACCAACATGATAATGACAGAAATTGACTCCTAGCCCCCGCGACCCGACTAAGGATAATCGGTTGAAGATGGATGGATGGATGGATGGAGTACTAAGACCACAGGCCAGTTACTTTCAACAATTAACATTGTGTGCACTGTCTCACACACACAAACTCTCAGTTCAAAAAGTACTGTTGTTTATTTATTCATAGAGGGAGGAATTGGACTTCGAGTTTAATGATAAGGATGTATTTTTTTCATGTTGGGTCAATTTATTCAATAGTGTCCCTTAAACCCTAACCTTTAAGAATCAGCTTTGGCTCTTGCCAATTTTTCTCATTTTTGAAAATGTGTGGTTACGAGGATCGAACCCGCTATCGGATCTCGAGTTCAAAGCCGCTACCATTAAGCCAGGACTCCTAAATGAAAGTACTGCGTTTCCGCGGTATACCTCTCAGTTCAACCAAGTCCACAAACAAAAATATAATAATTAACAATAGCGTTTTTCTCTTACTATGCATGTTGCTTAGTGGGACTTCTGGCATTCCTTGTCTTGAACAATCCTCTTCAAATGTGGCTTGAATTCCGTTGTTGCCACTCGAAGCAATTCTTTCACATGGGTGTCAGTCAGAACAGATCGATGCTTTGGTTTCACATGTTTTTGGGTAGAAAACACAGACTCGCAGACGTATGTATGTTGACCCAAACATTGACAGTATCTTAAGCGCAGCCCGTTTGACATTGGGGTATTTTTCCATTGGCACACTTTTCCAGAACTCAATGGTCCCTTCCCTTAAAGCAGCTTTCAGTCGGTCCTCCTCCTGCAGCTCGCGAGTCGCGACACACACACACACACACACACACACACACACACACACACACACACATATACACACACACACACACACACACACACACACACACACACACACACATATACACACACACACATATACACACACACACACATATACACACACACACATATACACACACACACATATACACACACACACACATATACACACACACACACACACACACACACACATATACACACACACACATATACACACACACACATATACACACACACACACACACACACACACACACATATATACACACACACACACACACACACACACACACACACACATATATACACACACACACACACACACACACACACACACACACACACACACACACACACACACACACACACACACACACACACACACCCCTCCAGCCTTCACAGTTCTCCATCGGAGATGTCCGATACGCAACGCAATTCGCCGGCCGATCCATCTTATATGTTGACTACTAACCATGTCAATAGTGTTGAAAATAAACTTCCAAATCTTTTTGAATCTTATTTGGTGTTTTATTAGTCCTTGTGCCGCGTTAGACGCGTTCCAGGCGACTGGAACGCGTCTATACGTTGACTTTGTATGGAGGCGCGCCGCCCCGGCGCTTTTGGTGTAAACGCGGCATTAGGACTAATAAAACAGGCGTTAATGGGACATGACTCCTGCTGCTGTCCGCTTTGAGTAAATGAGGAAGTGATCCGCGGTGGAAAACGAGTGATACATCATAGCGATTTTATAATCATGAATGGAATGAATGGCCGCGCTTTTTTTTTCTGAGTTTTTGACACTTGTCATGTGAAAGCCCCTTAAGAGCCGCATGAAACCAGCCAAAGAGCCGCATGAGGCTCGCGAGCCGCGGGTTGGCCAGGCCTGATTTAGGATGATGATTTAGGATGATGGTTTTAAGATGATGATTTAGGGTGATGATTTAGGATGATGATTTAGGATGATGGTTTTAGGATGATGATTTAGGATGATGATTTTAGGTTGATGTTTTTCGGGCGTTTTGAGACGTTCTGCTCTCGGGATCAGACTACCAAATATTTTAGTCTCACACGACAGTCACGATGATCACGAGATCAGGCAATCATAGCAGGGGGGGGGGGTCAAGAAACTGTCAAGAATGATGGATGAATAAACGCCAGGTGTGATGCCAGCGGTACTGCCAGCGGTGCTGCCTTCCCAAAAGAAGGATAAAAGAAAGAGAGAGCGGCTGTGGACCTGTTGCAGTGTAGATCCCAACGTGTCGGCAGCGCAGGTACAATCTGAATCGGTTTGGGTCTCCACCTCTCCGACTCCCAGCTGACGGAGCCGGGGCGGAGCCTCTGTTCCCGGAGACACGCCCGGAGCACGTGGACTATTATTGTGCAGAATGACTTCATCAGACCTTCGCTGCCGCAACATTTGGGTCATTTTACAGACTATCGGGGCTTAGGAACAATGGGTCCCTGCAGCTCCCAATAGAGGGCTCCGTTGTCCTATTGGTCAGCGTCGAGGAAGGCGTCCTAGGAGTTGTCAGAATAGGCAGGAAAATACGGAACAATGTTAGACGCTGGACCGCTGGTCGGGATGGTCACTGATGACATCACAATAGGCGGTGTCAAGACGCCTGTTCCTCATTCCCCATGTTCGAATTCAGGCTGACGCTGGAAACGCCGACAAAATCGGATCAAAATCGGGCTCAATTTGTGTCTGATCCCCCGGCATTAGACTCTCTGGGACGTTCTGGGATGTTCTGGGATGTTGACGTTCTGGGACGTTCTGGGACGTTGACGTTCTGGGACGTTCTGGGACATTAAGATGTTGACGTTCTGGGATGTTCTGGGACGTTCTGGGACGTTGACGTTCTGGGACGTTCTGGGACGTTGACAATCTGGGACGTTCTGGGACATGAAGACGTTGACGTTCTGGGATGTTCTGGGACGTTCTGGGACGTTTATGATCTGGGACGTTCTGGGATGTTGACAATCTGGGACGTTCTGGGACATGAAGACGCTGACGTTCTGGGACGTTCTAAGACGTTATGGGAGGTTCTAAGATGTTGACGTTCTGGGACGTTGACGCGCTGGGATGTTCTAAGACGTTGACGTTCTGGGACGTTCTAAGATGTTGACGTTATGAGACGTTCTAAGATGTTGACGTTCTGGGACTTTCTAAGTCGTTGACTTTCTGGGATGTTCTAAGACATTGACGTTCTGGGACGTTCTAAGATGTTGACTTTCTGGGACGTTCTAAGATGTTGACGTTCTGGGACGTTCTAAGAAGTTGACGTTCTGGGACGTTCTATGAAGTTATGGGACGTTCTAAGACGTTGACGTTCTGGGACGTTCTAAGACGTTGACATTCTGGGACGTTTTTAAGACGTTAACGTTCTGGGATGTTCTAAGATGCTGACGTTCCGGGACTTTCTAAGATGTCGACTTTCTGGGACGTTCTAAGACGTTATGGGACGTTCTAAGACATTGACGTTCTGGGATGTTCTAAGATGTTGACGTTCTGGGACTTTCTAAGACGTTGACGTTCTGGGACTTTCTAAGATGTTGACGTTCTGGGATGTTCTAAGACGTTGACGTTCTGGGACGTTTTAGGATGTTGACGTTCTGGGACGTTCTAAGATGTTGACGTTCTGGGATGTTCTAAGATGTTGACGTTCTGGGACGTTCTTAGATGTTGGTGATCTGGGACGTTCTAAGATGTTGACGTTCTGGGACGTTCTTAGATGTTGGTGATCTGGGACGTTCTAAGATGTTGACATTCTAAGAAATTCTGGGACGTTCTGTCTTTCAGGGGGAGTGGATCCGTTTGGAAAGGAGCTGCACGTGGACATGACAGGTCAGTGATGACGTTCCGTCAGGGCATGTCACTGCTTCCTGTTTCGTGAGGGCGTGTCACTACTTCCTGTTTCTTGAGGGCATGTCACTACTTCCTGTTTCATAAGGGAATGTCATTACTTCCTGTTTCATAAAGGCGTGTCACTACTTCCTGTTTCATAAAGGCGTGTCATTACTTCCTGTTTTGTGAGGGCGTCTCACTACTTGATGGACTTATTAATCCGGCGCCTACAACCTGTCAGAGACGCTCTGCACTGAAACATGTGGAGTTCGCTTCATTCTTCAGTGACAAAATGATCCAGAAATGTACCTTCCTGCACTTCGTCCCCTGAGGCATAAAAAGACTGGAGGTTATTGTTGGTCAGCTCAGGTCCTCCACCTGCTGCCTGGACCCCCTCCCTACCACATGTTTTAAAACAGTTTTTAACTGCCTGGCACATGAGATAATATACATTTTAAACGGCTCTCTTCAATCAGGTATATGCCCTGCAGCATTTAAAACATCTGTCATTAAACTACTCCTGAAGAAGAGCAATCTCCATGCAACAGTTATTACAACTACAGGCTCATTACAACCTGCCCTTCCTCAGCAAAATACTTAAAAAGCAGTTTTACCTTCATCTGAACAACTACCTGACCTCAAACAGCCTTTTAGACACCTGTCAGTCTGGCTTTCCACCTCAACACAGCACAGAAACAGTGTGTGTGTGTGTGTGTGTGTGTGTGTGTGTGTGTGTGTGTGTGTGTGTGTGTGTGTGTCTGTAGTTGACTGTTGTTATCGTTGTACAAACATTTTAAATATTTTCTTTGTTTTGCTCTGGTATGAAATGTGCTATATAAATACATTTTGACTTGACGACTACTTCCTGTTTCCTGAGGGCATGTCACTACTTCCTGAGGGCGTGTCACTATTTCCTGTTTTGTGAGGGCGTGTCACTACTTCCTGTTTCATGAGGGCGTGTCACTACTTCCTGTTATATCAGGGCTTGTCACTACTTCCTGTTTCGTCAGGACGTGTCACTGCTTCCTGTTTTTGAAGGCGTGTCACTACTTCTGGTTTCATGAGGGCGTGTCACTACTTCCTGTTCCCTGAGGGCGTGTCACTACTTCCTGTTTCATGAGGGCGTGTCACTACTTCCTTTTCCCTGAGGGCGTGTCACTGTCTCCTGTTTCATGAGGGCGTGTCACTACTTCCTGTTTCCTGAGGGGGTGTCACTTCTTCCTGTTTCATGAGGGCGTGGCACTACTTCCTGTTTTGTGAGGGCGTGTCACTACTTCCTTTTTTGTGAGGGTTTGTCACTACTTCCATTTTCATGAGGGCGTTTCACTACTTCCTGTTTTGTGAGGACGTGTCGCTACTTCCTGTTTCGTCAGGACCTGTCACTGTTTCATGAGGGTGTGTGACTACTTCCTGTTTTATCAGGGCTTGTCACTACTTCCTGTTTCATTAAGGGCGTGTTACTACTGCCGGTTCGTGAGGGCGTGTCACTTCCTGTTGAACTAATCTTGTCGTTTGACTCGTCACTCCGGTCAGAACCCGTCCTCACCTTCCGCAGAACAGCTGAGGTTGGAGCCAGTTGCGGCTCCACCCTCAGCGAGCGCCACCTCTGTCTTTCAGAGACAGGTTTGATGCCCGGAGCAGGACCAGACCTTCCACCAGGGTCACGTCCCGGTCCTGGCTCTGATCCCAGACCCGGTTCTGAGCCACGCCCCGTTTCGGGTTTTGGTCCCAATCTGTCGTCCGCAGACTGGATCTCAGGTAGTGTTCCTATCGGGACTTCACACAAATGGTTAAATAACCACAATCCTACACTTCCACCTCTACTACACCACCACCTCTACTACACCTCCACAACATCTTCACCTCCACTACACCCACTTTCTTTCTATGCCTCCATCTTCTCCCTCCATCACAGGGTGAAGAGCCTCCATCACAGCACCACCTTCTCTTTTCCTATTTTTCCTCCTCCTTCAGGTCCTCAGATCAACTTTGGCGTCGACCAACCGGGACCAAGCTCCTCGGGATCTGAGCAATCACCTTCCAGCTCGGTCTCAGGGTCCGGTCCTGGCTCCGCCCTCTCAGCAGGACAGGGGGGTGATGGGATAAATGGAGTGTGTAAGTCAAACGTTCCACTTCCTGTCTGGTTCAGGTGATGAATGCCTTCTGATCACTTCCTGTTTCCTGCAGCAAAGCCCACGTCCAGGACCTTCGCCGCCGTGGAGCAGCCAGGTCCAATCAATCAATAATCTGTGATCATGTGATTATCAATATTCTAACTATGATGAGCTGTGAATAAAGTCGTGCTGCCTCCTCCCTGCAGATGGCGCCAACGCAGCGGACACCAACGGTGAGTTGGGTGACAACCGAAAACAATAACTTTATCTGAGCAATTTCAAGAACACTGAGACGAGTGCATTCTGCTTCCACAGGAAGTGGACGGCAGACGGCGTTAGTCGACCAGAGTGGAGGTAACATCTCACTTCCTGTTTCTATCTGCTCCTTGGCTGTCCACTTCTATTTATTATTCTAATTCGGAGGATGAACAACGTTTTAAAAACAATTCAAATAATACAACAAGTTAGAAGGAAATAGTGCAAGGCGCCAGCACCCTACTAGAGCAGCGCCAGCATCCTGCTAGAGCAGCGCCAGCACCCTGCTAGAGCAGCGCCAGCACCCTGCTAGAGCAGCGCAAGCACCCGCGAAAGCAGCATCAGTACCCTGACAGAACAGGGCCAACACCCTGCTAGAACAGCACCAGTACCCTGACAGAACAGCGCCAGCACCCTTCTAGAGTAGCGGCAGCAACCTGCTAGAGCAGCGCCAGTACTGTGACAGAACAGTGCCAGCACCCTATTAGAGCAGAACCAGCACCCTGACAGAAGAGTGCCTGCACCCTGGTAGAGCAGCACTAGCACCCTGGTAGAGCAGCGCCAGCACCCTGCTAGAGCAGCACCAGTACCCTGACAGAACAGGGCCAGCACCCTGCCAGAGCAGCACCAGTACTCTGAGAGAACAATGCCAGCACCTTGCTAGAGTAGCGCCAGCGTCCTGCGAGAGCAGTGCCAGCACCCTGTTAGAGCAGCACCAGTACCCTGACAGAACAGGGTCTGCACCCTTCAAGAGCAGCACTAGCACCCTGCTAGAGCAGTACTAGCACCCTGCTAGAGCAGCACCGGAACCCTGCTAGAGCAGCACCAGAACCCTGCTAGAGCAGCACAAGCACCCTTCTGGAGCAGCACTAGCTCCCTGCTAGAGCAGCACTAGCACCCTGCTAGAGCAGCACTAGCACCCTGCTAGAGCAGCACTAGCACCCTGCTAGAGCAGCACTAGTACCCTGATAGATCTATACATCTGTCTGCTTTACAGGAGGCCGAATTCCCGCCATGGCTGCTGCTGTGCTGAACCGTGAGCAGACAGGTAGAAGACAGACAGGAAGTAGCCTTACAGGAAGTAGCTCTACAGGAAGTAGTTAAACAAGAAATAGCTTTCCAGGAAGTAGCTTTACATGAAGTACCTTAAACAGGAAGTAGCTAAACAGGAAGGAGCTTGTAAGACGTAACTAAACAGGAAGTAGCTTCACATGAAGTGGCTTAAGAGGAAGTAGCTTCACAGGATGTAGCTTTACAGGAAGTAGCTGAAACTGATGTAGATGGAAGTAGCTGAAAAGAAAGTAGCTGCATGGGAAGTAAATGTACAGGAAGTAGCTGTAGAGGAAGTAGCTGTAAAGGAAGTAGTTGTAAAGGACGTCATTTTATAGGGAGTAGCTGTACAGGAAGTAGCACCTTATTTGGTATTGTGCTGTATTTAGGTTTTTTTTCCTTACATTACCGCCCAAAAAAATGTTTTTTTAATGTAATGTATTTCTATGTTCATTGTCCTCAATGAGAGTTTATATTTTCATTTGTTCAATAAAAATAAAAAATAAAAATAAAAAGGATGTACAGCAAGTATCTGTATAGGAAGTAGATATACAGTAAGTAGCTGTAAAATAAGTCGTTTTATAGGGAGTAGATATACAGGAAGAGACTGAATAGGAAGTAGATGTACAGGAAGTAGCTGTATAGGAAATAGATGTACAGAGGTAGCTGTATAGGAACTAGATATACAGTAAGTAGCTGTAAAAGAAGTCGTTCTATACGGAGTAGATATACAGGAAGTAGCTTCACATGAAGGAGCAAAACAGGAAGTAGCTTCACAGGACGTAGCTTAACCGGGAGTAGCTTTCCAGGAAGTAGATGACAATGATGTAGATGTAGAGGAAGTAGCTGAAAAGAAAGTATCTGCATGGGAAGTAGAGGTACAGGAACTAGCTGTAGAGGAAGCAGCTGTAAAGGAAGTTGTTTTATAGGGAGTAGATGTACAGGAAGTATCTGTATCGGAAGTAGATATACAGGAGGTAGCTGTAAAGGAAGTAGTTCTTTAGGGAATAGATGTACAGGAGGTATATGTATAGGAAGCAGATGTACAGGAAGTAGCTGTAAAGGAAGTCATTTTATAGGGCGTAGATATACAGGAAGTAGCTGTAAAGGAAATAGTTTTATAGGAAGTAGTTGTACAGGAAGTATCTGTATATAAAGCAGATGTACAAGAAGTAGCTGTAAAGGAAGTCATTTTATAGGGCGTAGATATACAGGAAGTAGCTGTAAAGGAAATAGTTTTATAGGAAGTAGTTGTACAGGAAGTATCTGTATATAAAGCAGATGTACAAGAAGTAGCTGTAAAGGAAGTCATTTTATAGAGAGTAGATATACAGGAAGTAGCTGTATAGGAAGTAGATTTACAGCTAGAAGCTGTATAGGAAATAGATGTACAGGAAGTAGCTGTATAGCAAGTAGATGTTCAGGAAGTAGCTGTAAAGTTAGTCGTTTTATAGGGAGTAGATGTGTAGGAAGTAGTTGTACAGGAAGTAGATTTACAGAAAGTAGATCTGCTGGAAGTAGCTAAACCGGAAGTAGCTTCACAGGAAGAATACTTATGAGAAGTAGATTTACTGGAAGTAGCTGTATAGGAATTTATTTTCCTGACTCCATGACTCTTCCTTTTTTCCAGACGCGACCGGCCTCCAAACAGATGTCGATGCAGGTAAGAAAAAAAATCAAACAAACTAAAATGAACAGTAACAGGAAGTGGAACAGGAGGTGGAACAAGAAGTGGAACAGGAAATGGAACATGGGGTGGAACAGGAAGTGGAACGGGAAATGGTGGAGTGTGTTCAGTCCAAGATCTGATGCTTCTTCTTCTACTTCACGGTTTCCAGCTGTGGGTGGAGTCACAGCGATCAGCCTCCAATCCAACCCACACCCAACAGGTAGGAGGTCTTAAGGGTGTAGCAATTTAAATGTGGAGATCTTTAAGGTTTGAGGTATTCAAAGGTGGAGGTCTCTAAGGGTGTAGGGCTTTAGGGATGTAGGTATTTAAGGGTGGAGGCCTTTAGGGGTGTAGGTATTTAAGGGGTGAGATCTTTAAAGGTGGAGGTATTTAAATGTGGAGGTATTTGTGGGTGTAGGTATTAAAAGGGGGGGTCTTTAGGGGTGTAGCTCTTTAAGGGAGTAGGTATTTAAAGGTGGAGATCTTTAACGTGAAGGTATCCAACGGTGTAGATCTTTTGGGGTGTAGGATTTTAAAGGTGGAGGTCTTCAGGGGTGTTGGTCTTTAAGGTTGGAGATATTTAAAGTTGGAGGTCTCTAAGGGTGTAGGTATTTAAGGATGTAGGTATTTAAAGGTGAGATCTTTGGGGTGTAGGTCTTTAAGTGTGTAGCTATTTGAGGGTGGAGGTAATTAAAGGTGGGGGTCTTTGGGGGTGTTGGTCTTCAAGGGTGGAGGTCTTTAAGGGTGTGGGTATTTAAAGGTGAGATCTTTGGGGTGTAGGTCTTTAAGTGTGTAGCTAATGAAAGGTGGGGGTCTGTAAGGGTGTAGGTCTTTAAGTGTGTAGGTATTTAAGGGTGGAGGTGATTGAAGGTGGAGGTCTGTAAGGGTTTGAAGCTTTAGGGGTGTAGGTATTTAAGGGTGAGGTCTCTTAGGGTGGAGGACTTTAAGGGTTGAGGTCTCTAATAACATTACATTGATCAGACGCTTTTATCCAAAGCGACTTACAATCATTCAAACAGCGACGGACGCAGCCATCAGGAGCAATGAGGGGTTAAGTGTCTTGCTCAAGGACACTACAGCATGCTAGCAGGAGGAGCCTGGGATCCAACCAGCAACCTTTACATCACTAGACCACCAGCTCTACCTCCTGAGCTACCATCCCCTTTAAGGGTTGAGGTCTCTAAGGGTCTATGTCTTTAAGGGCCTAGGTCTTTAGGGGTGGAGGTATTTAAAGGTGGAGGTCTCTAAAGGTGTAGGTATTTAAGGGTGAAGGTCTTTCGGGGTGGAGGTATTTCAGGGCGGCGGTCTTTCAGGGTTGAAGTCTCTAATGGTCTAGGTCTTTAAGGGTGTAGGTCTTCAGGGGTGTAGGTATTTAAAGGTGGAGGTCTTTCAGGGCTGAGGTCTCTCAGGGTTGATGTATTTAAGGGATGAGGCCTCTCAGAGTGTAGGTATTCGAGGATGTAGGTTTTCAAGGATGTAGGTCTTTTAGGATGTAGGTATTTAAGGGTGGAGACCCATGGGGTGGAGATTTTAACCTGCTCCATCTTTCCAGTCCTCAGCGAATTTGGAACTCTCAGTTCTCATCCAGATCCAACAGGTTGGTTCAACAAAATAATACTACTTCCTGTTTTGATAATACTACTTCCTTTTTTGATAATACTACATCCTGTTTTAATAATACTACTTCCTGTTTATATAATACTACTTCCTGTTTAGGAACAGCCTTTGGCAGTGTGCTGCTTCACACAGAGTCTCCGGCAAACAGCAGCTTTCTGCACACAGGTACAAGTACTATGACAAGTACGAGTGCTTATTTTATAAGTACTATGATAACTACTGGTACTTATTATAGAAGTACTATGATAAGTACTAGTACTTATTGTACAAGTACTATGATAAGTTCTAGTACTTACTACGATAAGTATAAGTACTCTATCTTCCTTCTCAGACTACAGCCAGACGGACGCAGTCACCGTGGCGACCGGCATCACCGCGGACCCAGGTCAGAGCCGCTTCCTGATTGGTCGCTTCCACGAGCCAATCCGGATTTAGCACTCACTGTTTGTCTGTGTTTCCATAGCGACGGCAGATCCACAAGGATCCACACTGGACTGGAGTAAGTTCACTCCTTCACCTTCACTCCTTCACCTTACTCCTTCACTCATTCACCTTCACTCCTTCACTCATTCACCCTTTCACTTCACACCTTCACGCCTTCAGCTTCACTCATTCACATTCACTCCTTCACTCCTTCACCTTCACTCCTTCACCTTCACTCATTCACCTTCACTCCTTCACTCATTCACCCTTTCACTTCACACCTTCACGCCTTCAGCTTCACTCATTCACATTCACTCCTTCACTCCTTCACCTTCACTTTCACTCATTCACTCCTTCACTCATTCACCCTTTCACTTCACACCTTCACGCCTTCAGCTTCACTCATTCACATTCACACCTTCACTCATTCACCTTCACTCCTTCACCTTCACTCCTTCACCTTCACTCCTCCACAACTTCACCTTCACTTCTTCACTCATTCACCCTCACTCCTTCACACATTCACTCCTTCACCTTCACTCCTTCACCTTCACTCATTCACTCCTTCACCTTCACTCCTTCACCTTCACTTAATCACCTTCACTCCTTCACTCCTTCACCTTCACTCCTTCACTCAATCACCTTCACTCCTTCCCTCCTTCACCTTCACTCCTTCACCTTCACTCCTTCACTCATTCACCTTCACTCATTCACCTTCACTCCTTCACTCATTCACCTTCACTCATTCACCTTCACTCCTTCACTCATTCACCTTCACTCATTCACCTTCACTCATTCACCTTCACTCCTTAACTCAATCACCTTCAATCCTTTACTCATTCACTCCTTCACCTTCACTCCTTCACTCAATCACCTTCAATCCTTCACTCATTCACTCCTTCACCCTCAGGTCAGACTGCAGTGACTCAGCACACGCAGGCGGCTGGTGAGTCTCATGATACATTAAAAAGGGTTGAGGGTTCCATTCCCTAGAGCAAGTCACTAGCACTGCAGGCTTGAGGTTCTATTCCCTAGAGCAAGGCACTAGCACTGCAGGGTTGGGGGTTCCATTCCCTAGAGCAAGGCACTAGCACTGCAGGCTTGAGGGTTCAATTCCCTCGAGCAAGGCACTAGCACTGCAGGGTTGGGGGTTCTATTCCCTATCACAAGGCACTAACAATGCAGAGTTGGAGGTTCTATTCCCTAGAGCAAGGCACCAGGACTGCAGGTTGGGGGTTTTTATTCCCTAGAGCAAGGCACTAACACTGCAGGTTTGGGGGTTGTGCCCTACAGCAAGGCATGGTTGGGTCAGGGTTGCAGGTTCTTTTCCAGGTGCTAAAGTGCTCTGGTTGCTCTCTCCTGGTTGCTCTCTGCAGTTTCAGATGCTGAACAGTACAACCCATCTGGTCAGGGTCCTGAAGGTAAGAACCAAGAACCTTCTGGAAGAACCTTAGAAACACAACCAGAACCGTAGAACCAGAACCAGAACGTTAGAACATGAACCTGAAACCAGAACCAGAACATTAGAACCAGAACTTCAATACCAGAACCAGAACCTTAGAACCAGAACCAGAACCTTAGAGCCAGAATGTTTAAACCAGAATGTTTGAACCCAGAACGCTAGAACCAGAACCTGAGACCCAGAACCTTAGAACCAGAACCAGAACCTTAGGACAGAATGTTAGAACCACAACCTTAGAACCAGACCCGAATGTTAGAACCAGAACCTTACAACCAGAACCTTAGAACCTAAACCAGAAATTACAACCAGAACTAGAACCTTACAACCAGAACCTTAGAACCATAAAGTAGAACCAGAACCTTAGCACCAGAACGTTAGAAGCAGAAAGTTAGAACCAGAACATTAGAACCAGAACCAGAACATTAGAATCAGTATATTAGAAGCAGAATGTTAGAACCAGAGCCTGAAAACCAGAACGTTAGAACCAGAAAGTTAGAACCACAACCAGAATGTTAGAACCAGAATGTTAGAACCAGAACCTTTGAACCAGAACCAGAACATTAGAACCCGAACATTAGAACCAGAACCTGAAAACCAGAACCTCAGAACCAAAACCAGAACCTTTGAACCAGAACCTTAGAACCAGAACATTAGAACCAGCATGTTAGAACCAGAATTTTTGAATCAGAATCAGAACCAGATCCTTAGAACCAGAACCTGAAAACCACAACCTTCGAACCAAAACCACAACCTTAGAACCAGAAAGTTAGAACCAGAACGTTAAAACCAGGATGTTAGAACCAGAACTAGGACCCTAGAACCAGAATGTTATAACCAGAACGTTAGAACCAGAACCTTTAAACCAGAACCAGAACCTTAGAACCAGAATGTTAGAGCAAGAACTTTAGAACCAGAACATTAGAACCAGAACGTTAGAACCAGAACCAGAATGTAAGAACCAGAACCAGAATGTTAGAACCAGAACCTTAGAACCAGAACGTTACAACAATTATGTTAGAACCATTACCTTTGAACCAGAACCTTAGAACCAGAATGTGATAACCAGAACCAGAACCTTAGAACCACAACATTAGAAAAAGAACATTAGAATCATAACATTAGAACCAGAACCTTAGAACCAGAATGTTCAAACCAGAACCAAATCCTTAGAACCAGAACGCTAGAACCAGAATTTTACAACCAGAACCTTAGAACCAAAACCAGAACAATAGAACCAGAATATTAGAACCAGAACCTTCGAACCAGAATTTTAGAACCAAACCAGAACCTTAGAACCAGAATGTTAGAACCAGAACCATAGAACCAGAACGTTAGAACCAATACTGTAGAACCAGAACCTTTGAACGCAAACCTTAGAACCAGAATGTTAGAACCAGAACCTGAGAACCAGAATGTTAGAACCAGAACCTTAGAACCAGAATGTTAGAACATTAGAACCAGAACCTTGTAACCAGAACCTGAGAACCAGAATGTTAGAAGCAGAACGTTAGAGCCAGAACTGGGCACTAGGGAGCACTAGGGGCACTAAGGAGCACTAGGGGGCACTAGGGAGCACTAGAGGGCACTAGGGAGCAATAGGGGGCACTAGGGAGCACTAGGGGGCACTAGGGAGCACTAGGGGGCACTAAGCAGTACTGGGGGGGTACTAAGGACCACTAGGGGGCACTAGGGAGTACTGGGGGCACTAATGAGCACTAGGGGACACTAGGGAGCACTAGGGGGCACTAGGGACCACTGGGGGCACTAGGGGGCACTAGGGAGGGCTTGGGGGCACCTGGGGGCACTAGGGAGCACTAGAGGGCATTAGGGAGCACTAGGGAGCACCAGGGGGCACTAGGGGGTACTAAGGCGAATCAGGGAGCACTAGGGAGCACCAGGGGGCACTAGGGTCCACTAGGGGGCACTAAGGAGTACTGGGGGGCATTAGAGAGCACTAGGAAGCACTAGGGAGCACCAGGTGGCATTAGGGGGCACTAGGGTGAATTAGGGAGCACTAGGGACCACTAGGGGGCACTAAGCAGCACTAGGGGGCACTCAGGAGCACTAGGGGGCACTCAGGAGCACTAGGGACCACTAGGGGGCACTAAGCAGCACTAGGGGGCACTCACAAGCACTAGGGGGCACTAGGGACCACTAGGGGCACTACGGAGTACTGAGGGCACTAATTAGCACTAGGGGGCACTAGAGAGCACTAGGGGGCCCTAGGGACCACTGGGGGCACTAAGGAGCACTAGGGGGCACTGGGGAGCACTGGGGCACTAGGGAGCACTAGGGGGCATAAGGGAGCACTAGGATGCACTAGAGAGCACCAGGGGGCACAAGGGGCGAATTAGGGAGCACTAGGGAGCACCAGGGGCACTAGGGGGCACTAGGGTGAATTTGGGAGCACTGGGGAGCACTAGGGGGCACTAGGGAGCACTAGGTAGCATTCGGGAGAACTAGGGAGCACCAGGCGGCACTAGGGAGCATTAGGGAGCATTGTGGGCATTAGGGAGCACTCGGGAGCACTTGGGGGCATTAGGGAAAATAAGGGAGCACTAGGATGCACTAGGGAGCACCAGGGGGCACTAGGGGCACTAGGGTGAATTTGGGAGCACTAGGGAGCACTAGGGGGCACTAGGGAGCACTAGGTGGCATTCGGGAGAACTAGGGAGCACCAGGGGGCACTAGGGGGCATTAGGGAGCACTAGGGAGCACTTGGGGGCATTAGGGAGAATAAGGGAGCACCAGGGGACATTGGGGGCATTTGTGGGCATTAGGGAGCACTACGGAGCACTTGGGGGCACTAGCGAGCACTAGGGGGCATTAGGGAGCACTAGGAAGCACTAGGGAGCACCAGGTGGTACTAGGGGGCACTATGGCGAATTAGGGAACACTAGGGAGCTCTAGGGGGTACTAGGGTGAATCAGGGTGCACTAGGGACCACTAGGGGGCACTAAGCAGCACTAGGGGGCACTCAGGAGCACTAGGGGGCACTAGGGACCACTAGGGTGAATTAGGGAGCACTAGGGAGCACTAGGGGGCACTAAGCAGCACTAGGATGCACTAGAGAGCACCAGGGGGCACAAGGGGCGAATTAGGGAGCACTAGGGAGCACCAGGGGCACTAGGGGGCACTGGGGGCACTAGGGGGCATTAGGGAGCACTAGGGGGCGGGGCGCTGACAGTCGGATTTTGTCACATTCAGTGTAAATTCGTGTTAGTTGATAATAGAGCTGCTTGTTACCGTTAGCGTTAGCCTCGCGCCCTGCCCTGTCTGACCCTCCCGTCTCCCACCAGGTGCAGAAAATGTGGAACTGGAGGATACCTGCTGATTTCCACATCAAGCCGCGAGTTAGATTCCTGCGCTATCGCTTCCAGTGTGGCGGGGCGGGGCGCGGGGCGGGGCCCTGACGTTGTGTAAACAGGATGTTGTATATGATGAATGTGTTTGGATCCTTCAGTAAAAAACGATTTGAAACCTCTGTGTTTTGTGCCCTTCTGCGTCCTGATTGGTCCTTTAAATGAAAACACATGATGGTGCACAGCACCACCACTGGTCACTCTGTGCTCCTGCAACACACCCTTAAGGCTGATGTCGTCATGTCAACGGAAATAAAATAACAATAAATCACCACAGAAACTTCTGCATAACACCGAACACGATGAGGTGTTGTTCAAACTGATATGTCACAAACACCTCGTTTTTAAGTTTCATACAAATCCATCCACATCGGGAAACCAAACAAATTTGATCCCAAATATTCAGTCGGTCTTGGTTTAATTTCATGTCTGGTTCTAAAATGAAGAAGATTAAATGT
This sequence comes from Zeus faber, assembly GCF_960531495.2. Classification (NCBI taxonomy): domain Eukaryota; kingdom Metazoa; phylum Chordata; class Actinopteri; order Zeiformes; family Zeidae; genus Zeus; species Zeus faber. The sequence continues at coordinate 655,545 of NC_137193.1, read as the reverse complement.
ACAGTTAGACGCTCTTATGACATCACATATTATTTAATAAAAATGATATATACAGTAAGATGCTTTATGACATCATTATTTACTATAAGAGGGTGCTTTAGTTGACTTTCTTTGCTCTTTGAAGAAGTTGACTCTAAACAAGATGGAGGCTTACCCACAATGCAGCGTACTTACCCACAATGCAGTGTGTTCTGCCCCTGGTGCCCCCTCATCAAAGCTGTTCAGTTACATTTAATTAATTGAATTCTCATTTTAAAGAAGTTAAAGATGTTTTGTGGAGCCGCTGGAGGGTCTGACTCCAAACTCTTGATTAACTGTTTAAAAATGTCCAAGCTGCTGGAGGAGGTGGAGGAGGTGAAGGAGCACCTGGCTTCTGGGATCCGAGATGACCGCCTGGTAATAAAAACATCCGATCAAGGGAAGGGAAGTTAGTGTTGGAGCAGCCCAAGATAAAAGCTGTTACCGCCACGCCCGCTTCCTGCACGCTGCCACGCCCGCTTCCGGCACGCTGCCACGCACGCTGCCACGCCCGCTTCCGGCACGCTGCCACGCACGCTGCCACGCCCGCTTCCGGCACGCTGCCACGCACGCTGCCACGCCCGCTTCCGGCACGCCGCCGTCGTGGCCCACAGTGCAGGTGTGTTGACGCTGATCCGTTATACAGATGGAGGAGGTGGAGGTGGAGGTGGAGGTGGAGCCATCACCTCTGAGCTCCAGCTGCTTTGCAGACGTTCCTCCTGCAGCTCAGGAGGAACATTCCTCTGGCCAGGCCAGCAGCACAGGTGCATGCTGGGTAGACGCTCTGCACAGCACAGGTGCATGCTGGGTAGACGCTCTGCACAGCACAGGTGCATGCTGGGTAGACGCTCTGCACAGCACAGGTGCATGCTGGGTAGACGCTCTGCACAGCACAGGTGCATGCTGGGTAGACGCTCTGCACAGCACAGGTGCATGCTGGGTGGACGCTCTGCACAGCACAGGTGCATGCTGGGTAGACGCTCTGCACAGCACAGGTGCATGCTGGGTAGACGCTCTGCACAGCACAGGTGCATGCTGGGCCCACCAAAGCCAATCCCGCCCAGTAGGCCATTCCTAAAATCCCCAGGAGCAGCAGAGAAGCAGAAACATCCTCCAGAAGGAAAACATGTTTTATATATACACACGTGTTTTATATATACACACCTGTTTTATATATACACACCTGTTTTATATATATATACACACCTGTTTTATATATATATATACACGTGTTTTATATATACACACCTGTTTTATATATACACACCTGTTTTATATATATATACACACGTGTTTTATATATACGCACGCGTTTTATATATACACACGTGTTTTATATATACACGTATATATATACTACATACACTATATATACTAAATACGATATTCATACTATATACACTATATACACTATATATACTATATACGCTGTATATACTATATACACTATATATATATACCAGCCACCCCCCATTACCATGGTTGTAGGAAAATAAGTCGGTCGTTAAGTGAGGAGTACCTGTATATATATTATATATATATTTATATATATAACTCTGACGTTAAGTGAGGAGTACCTGTATATATATTATATATGTATATATATATAACTCTGACGTAAAGTGAGGAGTACCTGTATATATATTATATATGTATATATATATATAAATCTGACGTTAAGTGAGGAGTACCTGTATATATATTATATATGTATATATATATATAACTCTGACGTTAAGTGAGGAGTACCTGTATATATATTATATGTAATTAGTAAGTAATTTCCCCCTTTTAAGTAATTTCCCCCTGGGATTATTAAAGTATTTTTGATTCTGATTCTGATTCTGATCAGAATATATACAGGTATTCTGATCAGAATACTGATCAGAATACCTGTATACTGTATACAGTATATATATATATATATATATATATATATATATACATACTGTATATATATATAACTCGGTCGTTAAGTGAGGAGTACCTGTATGTGTATTAGATATAACTTGGTCGTTAAGTGAGGAGGACCTTTATATATTATTTTATACAACTCTGTCGTTAAACGGTGAGTACCTGTATATATATTATATATATAACTCTGACGTTAAGTGAGGAGTACCTGTGTATATATATATATATATATATATATACTGTATACAGTATATATATATATATATATATACTGTATACAGTATATATATATATAAAACTCGGTCGTTAACTGAGGAGTACCTACATATTATTATATACAACTCTGTCGTTAAACGATGAGTACCTGTGTGTATATATATATATATATATATATATATATATATATATATAACTCGGTCGTTAAGTGAGGAGTACCTGTATATATATTAACTCGACTTCTCCGTGATGCGCATGCGTCGGATGTGTGCGCTCGTGTTGCTGACGTATGGAGGCAGAGCGCGCGCTGGTCACGTGATGTTTGGTAACACGAGCCCTGTCGATCAGAGTGATCGATCCGATCGATCCACGATCCGATCGATCTGATCGGTCCGATCGATCCGTTTCTAACCCTCCCGGTCCAGAACTCCCCGCTCCACCGGAAGTCCCGAGCTGCACTTCCGCTTTACGACAACTTTCCGGCTAGCCCGAAGCTAACTGCTAGCCGCTTAGCTCCGACGCTTCGTGATGGAGCTCCAGGGCGGAGGCGGCTCCGCGGCGCTGCCCGGCGGCGGCGGCGGCGTTAGCGGCGGCGTCCCGGCCTTCCTCAGCAAACTGTGGACCCTGGTGGCGGACCCGGACACAGACTCGCTGATCCGCTGGAGCCCCGTGAGTTACGGCTAACCGCTAAGTAGCTAAATAGCTGCTAACTGTTTACCAACTGCAAGCTAAATGCTAAATACCTGCTAAATAACTGCTAAATAACTGCTAAATACCTGCTAAATACATGCTAAATACATACTAAATAACTACTAAATACATGCTAAATAACTGCCAGCTACATGCTAAATAACTGCTTAATTACTGCTAACCAAGTGCTAAATAACTGCTAACTGTTTACAAGCTGCCAGCTAAATGCTAAATAACTTCTAACCAAGTGCTAAATAACTGCTTATTAACTGCTTAATAACTGCTAACCAAGTGCTAAATAAATGCTAACTTGCGCACACTGCTTAGTACATTATCTGAGTTGATGGACACCACGGAGTAATACAGGATGTTATATTGTACATTATTTATTATGTTGTAACTGATTACTAGAAGTTATAAAACTAGCTGCCCGACTTACTAACCATGTGTCTAACTAACTAGCTTTGTCTAACTAACTCACTATCTGACTAACCCTCAACCTATATATAACAAACTAGCTGTGTATATAACAAACTAGCTGTGTATATAACAAACTAGCTGTGTATATAACAAACTAGCTGTGTATATAACAAACTAGCTGTGTATATAACTAAGTAGCTGTGTATATAACTAAGTAGCTGTGTATATAACTAAGTAGCTGTGTATATAACTAAGTAGCTGTGTATATAACTAAGTAGCTGTGTATATAACTAAGTAGCTGTGTATATAACTAAGTAGCTGTGTAAAACTAACTAGGTGTATTGGTAACCCCGCAGAGTGGCAGCAGCTTCCATGTGCTGGACCAGGGACTCTTCTCCAAAGAAGTTCTTCCAAAGTTCTTCAAGCACAACAACATGGCCAGTTTCATCAGGCAGCTCAACATGTGTAAGAGGGTGGAGGGTGATGGTGATGATGATGACGATGGTGGTGATGATGACGATGGTGGTGATGATAGCGATGGTAGTGATGGTGATTATGGTGTGATGATAGTGATGTGCTAGTGATTGTAGTGATGATTGTGATGATAGTGACAGTGCTAGTGATCATTAGGTTATTATGGTCATAATAGTGATGGTGATGATAGTGATGGTGCGAGTGATGATAGTGATGGTGATTATGGTGGTGATGATAGTGATGTGCTCGTGATAATATCAATAATAGTGATGTGCTAGTGATTGTAGTGATGATGGTGATGATAGTGACAGTGCTAGTGATCATTAGGTTAATATGGTCATAATAGTGATGTGATGATAGTGATGGTGCTAGTGATAATAGTGATGATGGTGATGTGCCAGTGATAATAGTGGTGATAGTGACGTGCTAGTGATAATAGTGGTGATAGTGATGTGCTAGTGATAATAGTGATGTGCTAGTAATAATAGTGATGATAGTGACATGCTAGTGATGATAGTGATGTGCTAGTGATGATAGTGATGTGCTAGGGATAATAGTGATGTGCTAGGGATAATAGTGATGATAGTGACATGCTAGTGATGATAGTGATGTGCTAGTGATAATAGTGCTGTGCTAGTGATAATAGTGATGATAGTGATGTGATGATAGCGACATGCTAGTGATAATAGTGATGTGTTAGTGATGATAGTGATGTGATGATGGTGGTGATTGTGATGATAGTGCTAGTGATCATTAGGTTATTATGGTCATAGTGGTGATAATAGTGATGGTGCTAGTGATAATAGTGATGATGGTGATGTGCTAGTGATAATAGTGGTGATAATGATGTGCTAGTCATAATAGTGATGATAGTGACGTGCTAGTGATAATAGTGGTGATAGTGATGTGATAGTGATGATAGTGATGTGCTGGTGATGATAGTGACGTGCTAGTGGTGATAGTGATGTGCTAGTGATAATAGTGATGATAGTGATATGCTAGTGATGATAGTGACGTGCTCTTGATGATTATGGCGTGCTCGTGATGATAGTGATGTGCTCGTGATAATAGTGATGTGCTAGTGATAATAGTGATGGTAGTGACGTGCTATTGATAATAGTGGTGATAGTGATTTGCTTGTGATGATAGTGATGTACTCGTGATGATAGTGATGTGCTATTGATAATAGAGATGTGATGATAGTGATGTGCTAGTGATGATAGTGATGTGCTAGTAATAATAGTGATGATAGTGACATGCTTGTGATGATAGTGATGTGCTCGTGATGATAGTGATGTGTTCGTGATGATAGTGATGTGTTAGTGATAATAGTGACGATAGTGATGTGATGATAGTGATGTGCTAGTGATAATAGTGATGTGATGATAGTGATGTGCTAGTGATAATAGTGATGATAGTGATGTGCCCTTGATGATAGTGATGTGCTAGTAATAATAGTGATGATAGAGATGTGCTCGTGATGATAGTGATGTGCTAGTGATGATAGTGATGTGCAAGTGATGATAGAGTTGTGCAAGTGATGATAATGATGTGCTCGTGATGATGGGGATCGTGGTGATAGTGATGTGCTAGTGACAATAGTGATGATAGTGATGTGATAATAGTGATAATAGGGATAGTGATGGTGATGATAGTGATGGTGGTCATGATAGTGATGATGGTGATTATGATGTGATTATGGTGATTATGGTGGTTATTATAGTGCTAGTGATGGTGGTGATTATGATGGTGAAGATGATAATGATGATGGGGGTTACGGTGGAATGATAGTGATAGTGATGATTATGGTGGTGATGATGGTGGTATGATATTGATGGAGATGATAGTGATGATGGTCATGATAGTGATGATGGTGATAGTGATGATGGTGATTATGGTGGTGATGATAGTGATGTGACGATGGTGATTATGGTGGGGATGATAGTGATGATAGTGCCAGTCATGATTATGGTGGTGATGATAGTGATGGTGCTAGGGATGATTGTGATGATAGTGTTGATGATGATGATGATGGTGGTGATGATGGTGAAGATAGTGATGGTGGTGATGATGATGATGATGGTGATGGTGTAGTGTTGTCACGATACTGGAGTTTATAACTTATACCTTGAAAATATATATTCGATATGATTTTCGATACCACGAGTGCATAACATTTTAGATTTTTATTAAAAGATAAATATAACAAAGCTATAACATGACAACAAGGGAGGACTTTCCTTTTCTTGGCTGCTAGCAGCAAAATGACTGTATTAAAAATCAACAATAATTACAACTTTTTGTCGTGAATGAAAATAATATTCTTGAGGTAGTGCACCTGTTCCAAAGCCTCTGAGACACATGTCACACACACTGTCACACATTCAAAAGGCACTAAAGTGCAAGTAGAAAAGCATAGCAATCGTATGCATTTTCAAGTAACAAATGGGTAAAACAAAAATGAAATTGAATTAATGACTATTCTTGTCTACGGTGACCTGCTCTACAGAGTTGATTGACAGTGACACCCATTTCATTTTCACCACCATCCCCAAAACCTATTTGAACCGTCCCCAAGTGAACGTAAAGCGTCCTACAATCAAAATGTTGTTGAGAATGTTATCCTTTTACTTTGTTATCGTCATCTGTGGTGGTTATTTGGATAAAAACACACCATTCAAATGATTAGATGTATAATAAGCTGCTTAGAACTGGTGTTGGGAAGTTATCCCTCTCTAAAATCTATATTTATGTTGCCGTGAAAACGTCAACAAATTTCTCCTTCAAACAACTGTTTTTGTTCAAGTTTCCCACCAGAAATGACATTTTACAAGATAACATTTGACCACACCTTGATAACGTTATGATGTACCTTCGCCCAGTACTCATTTTTACTGAGTATAGCTTGAACACATCATGATGTCACTCAGTGCAACATTTGACAGCAAGGGAAGAGACTATGCGCAGTCGATCCAATTTGTAATTTTGTAAGTGACAGACAAATAATAATGATGATCATAAAATCCCCAAATTCCCCTTTCAGCACGGCAGCATCCTGGGGGAGATCTCTATTAGTCCCAAACACAGTTTCTATCGTCTCCGGGACGCCGTTGGTCAGGGAGCCCTGGACAACACTTTTCACAACAACAGTTGACTTGGCCATCTTGTTTGTTGGTTGTGTTAGCAGCTTTAGCTAGCACTGCTCTGTAGCATGGCTTGCGTTATGGGCCTGCTCGTGTCTTTTGCCTTTCCTTCTTCTTTGACCTCAAATGCGAAGTACTTCCAAACAGCACTCCTGCTGTTTTCCTTGACGGCGGCGGAGGCTCTGCATCTGCCATCTCCAATGAGATAACGGTGCACAAGAAACCAAAGCCAAGGAGACCAGCGGCGAGGAGGAGACAGCACCGCGAGGGAGTGGAGGGCGGTGCTATGTGGGCGCTCGCTGTCGGAGAGAAGAGAGAGCAAGAAAGCGCAGCTGGTATCGATACTGCGGATAATGAGTATTGAAACCGTTTCAAATATTCAGAATCTATGTATTAAAAACATGGATATTTTTGACAACCCTATGATGATGGTGAAGTTTCATAGTTCCAAAGTTCAAGAAACGTGGCCACTTTCATCAGGCAGCTCAACATGTGTAAGAGGGTGGAGGTGGTGGGTGGGGGTGATGGTGATGATAGTGATGGTGGTGATAGTGATGGTGATTATAGTGATGATGATGATGATGGTGATGATAGTGATGGTGGTGATGATAGTGAATGTGCTAGTGATGATAGTAATGGTGATAATAGTGATGATGATGATGGTGATGATAGTGATGGTGGCTGCTAGTGATTATGGTGATGCTAGTGATGGTGCTCATGGTGACTGCTAGTGATGATGGTGCTAGTGATGGTGATGATAGTGATGATGTTGCTAGTGATGATGGTGATGATGGTGATGAGTGATGGTGGTGATGATAGTGATGGTGGTGATGGTGGCTGTGCTAGTGATGGTGATGATGGTGATTGTGCTAGTGATGGTGATGATAGTGATGATGTTGCTAGTGATGATGGTGATGATGGTGATGAGTGATGGTGGCTGTGCTAGTGGTGATGGTGATGATAGTGATGGTGGCGATGATAGTGATGGTGGTGATGATAGTGATGGTGGTGATGGTGGCTGTGCTAGTGATGGTGATGATAGTGATGGTGGTGATTGTGCTAGTGATGATGGTGATGATAGTGATGTTGGTAAGGGTGCGAGTGATGATTGTGATGGTGCTAGTGATGATGATTATGATGATGATGATGGTGATGGTGCTAGTGATGATGATGATGATGATAAAGCCCCCCCTCTTTCCAGATGGCTTTAGGAAGGTGGTCCACATCCAACATGGCGGTCTCCTCAAGCCGGAGCAGGACGACACAGAGTTCCAGCATCCTTACTTCCTGCGGGGACAGGAAGTGCTGCTGGAGAACATCAAGAGGAAGGTCACCACGGTGCGTACCCATTTCCACAGTAACGGCTCCTGTGTAACAGGCTCTGGTTTCCACGGCAACTGGTGTGGTTTCCACAGTAATGGGCTGTGATTTCAATGGTGGCAGAGTGTGGTTTCCATGCTAACAAGGCATTTCCACGGTAACAGGCTGTGGTTTCCATGGTAGCAGTGGTTTCCACGGTTACAGTGGTTTCCATGCTACAGCGGTTTCCACAGTGACAGTGGTTTCCACGGTAACAGGGCCCAGGGAGGCAGGAGGAGGTGAAGATGCTTCCTGATGAAGTGTCAAAGATCCTGAGCGATGTCCAGGTGATCAGAGGGAAACAGGAGAACATCGACTGTAAGATCAGCGCCATGAAGCAGTAAGACAGATGTCTGCCTGTTCGCCTGTCTGTCTGTTTTTCTGTCTGTGTGTTTGTCTGTCTGTTCACCTGTCTGTTTGTCTGTCTGTCTGTTCACCTGTCTGTCTCTCCTGGTCTCAGTGAAAACGAGGTGTTGTGGAGGGAAATCGCCAGTCTCCGTCAGAAACACACTCAGCAGCAGAAGGTCGTCAGCAAGGTACGACCTCTGACCCCCGCACCCCGACCCCTGTGCACTGTTCAGTGTCAGTGAACGTAGCTCTCTATCTCTCTCCAGCTGATCCAGTTCTTGCTGTCTCTTGTCCAATCCAAAACTATTCTGGGAATGAAGAGGAAAATGTAAGTACAGCACTACTTCA